>NC_041009.1:3648178-3951776 GCF_004193775.1 Glycine soja
ATGATATGATTTACAATTTTACAAATCAATACCTGATCCCATTCAAAGTTCACATACATTGGGATCAGTGAGTGCACAATAAGATTTGACTCGATATGGGCAATAAGAAACATTCTAGCTACCCTGGGCTCTTTTAGATGATCTTGATGGAATAACATTAACCTCACTCGACTGAGGTCGCTTTGGTTCTTCCTGTCTCTGTGCCTCCTGCATTTTAAAAGAATACACAACTCATGACTTGAAAAATATGGCCTGTTAAATAATCATAAAACAGAAACAGTTGCCTAATCTCTATACTTTGTGCTTAAGGTCATGTCTAGATAAAAACAAAAGGTAAAATGAATTGAATTTCTCTCATAAGTTAAAATCAATTTATGCACCTCAATATTTAGAGAAGTAAATAAAAGAGCCTCTACAAAATTTAACGGTAAGTTAATTTTAACTTAAAGGATAAAATTCATTTTAGGCAGCAACCTTTGATAATGTGGAGGAATTTTTCCGTGACTGTGCCTGTGTTTTCAAGTGCACACGATGCAGGTGCTGCATTTTCTGAAACTGTTGTAGCCTCGCAGCAAAATTTATCCCATTGTGTGAGTTCCCACCATCCATAGCTATGTCACCATCCTCACTGATTTGAGATCCACCAGACATGTGATGATGGAGAAATTGATAGGGATTTCCTGAGGATGTCTTCTTCAATTGCTCACCATTGAACGGATATGATGGCACAGCTTTTAAACGAGTTTTGAGAATCTTGAAGGCAGCACTTTGCTGCATAATGGTATGAAATGAAGTGTCAATATAAACAGCAAACCATGTGTATCGTTAAGATTTATTAGAGTTGATACATTCAAGAAATAATTAGACCCATTAGTTTACACAACCTATGAAAGCATGCTCTCTCTTTTTGCACAATAGTAAATCGCTAGATTAATATGATAGAAATATGAATTATATGATAAATAGTTTTATCGAAAATGTAAAGATGTACACCAGTAAACATGGTGATACAATGCAATATGTCGTTCCTAAATGCTAAAGTAAAGAAAGAGTTGAAATAATGTTAGGAATTCGCCTCCTACTAAAAGATGCTTGAACTTTGAACACAGTCCACAGGCACAAGGGATGGATGGCTCAGAAATTTTTTTAAATGATAAAAAGAAATTGTAGAAGTTGCACAGACCTGAGGAAGCAACATCAGAAGACCATACAATGTTTTGAATAACCATGTATATCTTCCAGGTTCGAGAAGCTGCAAAATTAAATAATCATTCAACATATTTCCCTTGCAAGTGGATGCATTCATTGGCCTATTAACAATTTAAGCCACAATCATTGGTGGAATAAATTATCTCTTGAATCATAGGTAGTATCGTTAAATATAACTACAACTTAAACCATTAAATTCTGAGTATTTCTGAAATAAAATTAAAACTGAGACATTATTAATTAAAATATACTTAACTATTTTCATTGGTCTAGATGAATTAGTTATTTGTTCCATATATATAACATTGTAGGTTGAGAATAACAAAATAAGGCTTCATTATGATGGATATTGAAAGCTACGATAAATCGCAGCAACCAGCTTTTTATTTTTACACCAAAATACAAATATTTCTTTAATAACTTTTTTATTCTGAACCAAAAAACCAGCTTTTCAAATTGTTAACATATTAATAAATAATAAATATACCTATTATTATTATTTTCCTTTTAATAAAAAAGAAACCAGTGGAAGGATGCCGTATGACAAGGAAGGATGCAAAATGAATGATACAAGTCTGCCTAGGATATGACTCATCCTATAAATAGTTCAAAAAATTATTTTATTAGAATAAATATTAGGGGGAAAAAGAAAGAAAATAAATGACGGCATCTGAAATATGCTCATCGAGATTAAATTTCTATGCTCTTTGAGGTTTCATCCAAACAGGAACTATTAATTTTGGTATGAGGCAAGATAAATGAAAATTGAAACAGGACATACAAATCAAAATAATTGCCATTGAAAAATATATTCTATTTCAAGATTGTAAGATGTGAAGACAATTTAATTAAGTACCTGCAATCTTAGATAAGCAAAGATTGGAGTTTCCAGCAAGCGAATCAATTTATCCAGCTGGACTAAGAATTTGACATTAATATCCTCCTCAACCAGAGATTGAATCACAGCACTCGCATGTTGGTAAGTCTATCGAGGAAGATAATTCATATTACAGAAAAGGGGGCACACAATCCAAATAAAGCTAAGCCATTATGCACAAATACACTTTTTAAGTAAAAATACGTGTTTGTGTGTCTGAGTGCACAAGTTCGAGAGTTAAACATAGAACCAGTAATAATCAAAACCAATTTATGGATACCTACCTGAGCTAATAAGCACAGACTTATAATTGCCATTGGAGAATGGCACCACGAGGCATACAAAGAAACATATAAATCCTTCCCAGCAGGATTTACCAGTGATTGCTTCAAAAGATCTCGAATCTCAGATAGTTCCGATGATGTAAGTAAGATCAAATTCAAAGCCTGATTTAGGGGGGGGGGGGGGGGGCGAGATAAAATGCAAATGAATGTCACTTCAGGTCATGTTCTTGAAAAAAGAAAAGAAAAATATAACACTGAGCATAAAGTGAAGCAGAAGTGTTATATGATAGTCAACTTCTCAACAGTTCCATAAAACTCCTTGCCAGTTCATTGCCCCTAGTCATACTTGACCTCCATCAATCTTATAGTAAATGAATATTGTCAACTTCTATCGGATATTACACAAATGAACAATAATGAATTTCAAGAAATTAATAATTAAAACCAAATGCTTAAAACCGATGTTTGGGTAAAATTTCAAGGATCCAAGGCAGTACAAAAATATTGTAAAAACCAGATCCTGTGATTCTTGTGATTACTCTATTAAGTTTTAAACAGATCATGAAATCATTGAAAATCAAACATCTTCGACAATCCTTTCTAAGAGATTCATTAATGTGATTGTACCTGAAATTTAAATACAAGCCCACATTAATCATTTGAAGGAGGATTAAGCTTCTGTTTCCTTTTCAGATTTCAAAAATCGGATCTCACAAACAGTTATACTGATAAAAAATTTCAAAAAAATCTGAAGGGATTATAGCTTGTTAAAATGTGGTCACACCATAATTGTCTTTTACTTTAGAAAGTAGAGCATACTGATCAAAGCCTATTAACAAACATTTAGGCAAAATATACAATTACATATTATTCAAAAAGTTTTTTATACAGCTGCCCATAAATACAAGCAAATAAAATGTATTAAGTACAAGCTTCATGCTAGTGTTTCATTAGATTTTTTTTTTATGAAGTAGGTCATAGACAATGAACAATACAGATCAGGAGTATATAACAGGTCTTTATTAAGCTTCTCAGAAAAGTCACAACCAACCTGAACCATAATTGATGCAAAATCCAAGTCAGATTCCGCTTCTAGTATTGTAGAAAGTTCACGGTAGACTCTCTCAGCATTCAAAAGCACACAAAGTCGACGAATTATCAAAGCACCACGCCTACAATGTTATAAATAAACTAAAATCAATACTTAAGAAAGTGGAAGTTAGTAGTAAAAACATATTTTAGCAAAACCATATATAGGGCCAGTTTGTTTAAACTTTAAAAAAAGGATTCTTAAAAAGTGATTTTTTAATAAGGAAATAGTAGTTGCTTATTAAAAAAAAAGCAGGAAACTACCTTTAAAAAAAAATTTAGACAAATACAAAAAAAGCAGAAAACTACTTATTTTATTAAAAAAAGTGTTTTAAAAAAAGAAGCTTAAACAAATAGCCCCATAACCTAAGAATATGTTGGATGGAGAAAAACAGCTGCTTACTTCTCCAAAAGGGAATTGTCTACCCGGAAATTGTGCACTAGGAAGACAACAAGTTGCCGAAAGTGCTGAGGATCTTTTGCAATGCATGCATGAACATCAAGAACTAGAAGAACAACCTATTTAATAAAAAAAAAACTGTAATGAATTACTGAAAATTCAGATGAGTTTCAATTTGCACAAAAAAAGTGGACAATATTGCAAATAAGGATAGGAAAAACTTCAAAAAATCATTTTTTTATTCTGTAATCAAGAATCAAGAGTCAAAAAGGTATCTAATTGCAGTCCATCAGTGGTGGAATTGCACAAATGCTTTTAACAGAACAAATGAAGACAAGGTACATCTGGGGGACGATAGGAAATCATCCTAAACAGAAAAATTAAATATATAAAAAAGTCCATAATGGCAAAAAAAAAATCTCATTTTTCCATAGCATCTGATACTACCTAATATTTTGTCATGTTTTGACCTGTAAATATATTAAAACTTCAAAGTTCACCCATCCAGTACAAAATATTCTAGTGGATGCCACAGTAAATTTGATGCATGAAACCTACAGACGAGAGTTAATGAGACTGTAATACTCAGGCCTAAGGCTACTCAACATTCTTGCCAAACACTTAAGGATGGCGTTTAGCATTTCAACAACTGGTCGCTTATTTTTTAAAAGCAATTTCTATTACATAGGGGAAAAAGGGTGGATGGAGCACTGAATGTGAACGTCCTAAGAAGAAAATGATGAAAACAGTAACTTATCCATATGGTTTGATTAAATCACTGTATATAACTTATCCATAAGATAAGTGAACAGATGAAACCACATTTGCAGAGATTTTGAGAAATGAACGATTGATGAAATAGAGATGAAAAAAAAAACTATCTGGATAACACTACCTCATCAGATGGATCTGAAAGTGCCTTGAGCAGGGTGTCAAATATGTCATTCAGAAATTCCAAAACCTGTTTCGGACATTAAGGAAATCACACAAAAGCTTTTACAGAGCATTTCAGGTAAACAAAAATAGCAATCTAGTCACCTCGGTACGATATTTGTTTAAAAGGGTTGATATCCAGTGCAAAGCTTCGATTCGAGTAGCCTCCAGTTCACTAGATAATTGCCTGGTCAGTCAAACCATCCCAAAAATCATTCTACAGAATAATCAGTGCAAAATACAGTACTTGGCTAAATACAAAGGACCCTCAATCATTTCTCAATAGCTTCTACAGTATTCAAACCACCCTAGAAAGAAAAACCATACCTCCTGGCAATGGAGAGGATTGCTCCTACATCAAACGCTTCAGCTGGATCTGCTTTGAGGGCACGTAGCTCTTCATTGGTTTCACGAGCAACCTAACATGTAAGTGATAGATAATTTCAAATTTATAGATTACATGGAAGGAACCAATGTCATTAAAAAAAAAGCTATAAAAAAAACAGAAAGCAAAACAATAGATGAGGAAAGAATTAAAGAAATTCTCAAGAGAACCTACAACTCTAATTTTCTCTTCTTTATCTGCTATACAAGGCAAAATGGCTCCAAGAATGTCAGCATAATATGGAACAAGCTGGTCTCCACCAAGCTTGACAAACTCATTTATCTGTTAAAATGAGAACACCGACATTATTTAAATTTAAATAAAAAGCAAATGAATCACAAAACAGTAACTAATACTTTTTCTTTTGATATAGAAAGAATTTTTAGCTTTGAAGAGATGCCAATCCTAAGCATAAAGTATTATAAGAGCAAATGGTTTACTATCAAGTCAAAGAATTGCAGTACCACTTACCCATGTGATAGCTGTTAGCCTAGTGAATTCATCTGGAGAACCTGCCCTCTGTACCAGGATTTCAGCCATGCGACCATAATCTACAGACTTCAAGAGTAGCACTGCTCGAGTCAGAAAATGATAAATGAACAAAAAACTTTGCTTTTGTGTCAAAGTAGTAGTTGAAAATGAAGCACAGCTCTGTTAATCAATACAAGCACAAGCTAACAGGTATATCAACCCTAAAAGATGGATTAGGGGAAAGATAAAAAAAATGGACAATGGCTGCAATAAGTTTTACTTGTACAGGTAACGAGAATCTAATGATATACAAGCAGAAATGGGGAAACCATAAAAAAAAGGGAT
The DNA here is from genome assembly GCF_004193775.1 of Glycine soja. Classification (NCBI taxonomy): domain Eukaryota; kingdom Viridiplantae; phylum Streptophyta; class Magnoliopsida; order Fabales; family Fabaceae; genus Glycine; species Glycine soja. Next base: position 3,654,172 of record NC_041009.1, read on the forward strand.
AATGGCTTTCAAATATTCCTCAGGCAGATAACAAAGGGAAAAAAGCAATGGCACAAAAGAAGAATCAAACCAGAAGCTTTACAACTCGAACAAAAGAGGAAAAATACATTAGTAAGAGCCTTACTGGGGAGTTTTTAATCTCTTGAAGAAACTCTGAAAGAGCTGAATCAGCTTGTTGACGTATCTCATGACTCGAATCACTCAACATATTAAATAAGCCTGAGATGTTACAGATGATTAGGTGGTAGACTTTCATTTTGTATAAAATGTTGAGAAAGAAAATGACCATTCTTCAAACAATACACTTACCATCAAGAAAATCAGGAAGAAACCCCAGCATATCAATATCTGGGACACTATCCAATACAGTAATCCATCCTACCAAAAACTGACGGACATATGGATTCAACACATTCATGCGCTCCCTCAGCAGTGGTATGAATTCTTCAATACTAAAGATCAAAAAACAAAATGGAAGGGAATGAGGCAGTGTAAGTTCGAGCGAAGGGGAATAGGTTGACTTTTATTATTTCATTTTGGTTATGAAAAGTGAAAGTTGCTTCATTTAATACGAGATTGCTTCACACCTTGTGGTGTTTACACCTCTTGCCTATCAAAGCTTTGTTCAAAAACAACATTCAGAGATCTCTTTTCGAAAAATTTAAAACACTAGATACAGAGAAACAAATAATATAGACTTGAGAGAATGGTGCACCTGAACTGATCACTTTCGGTCACAATATCCTGTTTCAATAAAGCAATGTTTAATCATCAGTTGAGCTAAAGGGAACAGCAACTCAAATCATTGCCAGATCAATCCCTATTCTGCATATGTTTGCTGTGTGCACACAAAAGCTTTGTTGGAATTCAAGAAAAACCTATACCTTCACAAGCCTATCTAAGAGGTGAGCAGCACTTTGTACATTGGCATCTGAGTCTGCAGAAAGCTTGCATAAGGCATCAAAGATCTGGTTGAAAAAAATAATAAAATCCCCTCTCACAACCTGACATCAAATTAAAAAGATGCACATTAGAGGATAGTAGGCGATCAGATTAAATCTGCACCATATGTCAGCACAATCAAATCCTCACCTTGGCTATGTTATAAAGTGCTTCGCAAGCATAATAACGAACTCTGCTATCTTGGTCAGAGAATGAATTTAACACAGGGGGCACAATTTGCTGTCACGTACAACAATATATCTAGGTAAGAAGGATAATGAAAAGCATATATATGCCTAGTCATGTTAAAATAAGCTCAACAACAAAGTGAAGGATAACATTAACGATTGTTTCTAACAAATCCATTCCAAAAGAATACATTTCTACAAACTGTAGGCATAATTTCGCTTGCTATAATTTAACATTTTTCAGTTATATCTTGCTATAAATTAATTCTTTCGGATGTTCCTTGATTGTTGACATGTTAGAATCCATGACAAGTACAAGAAAATTGATCACTGATATAAGCTTACATAGTACCGAAATGAATTTAGCAACTTCTCAAGAGGAAAGAATTCAACTTGTAAGCCATAACAGACAAACAAACAAACAAAAAAACAAAACTTCAAAAGTTAGTTAGTATTAGTAACCCCTCACCTCAAGATGCTGAGCTGCTTCAGAAGTCAACCCAACAGTTGCAGCTGCTAATCCTATCAATCCTCCCTTCAATGATTTTTTTAAAGAAAAAAATACATAAATCCAAGCACCATACAACATGACCAATATATTGAAGCCAAATTTTATTTTTTTTAAAAATACCTTCCGATGGTTGGCTTGTGGTGAATAAGTAAATTCCGTAGTCAACAAATTGATCACAGCCGTTATTTTATCATGATCCCCAGCAGTAGCTAGCTGCTTCACTATCCCCTCAATCTACAGACACCAATAATCAAAGACCAAAAACCCTAAAACCCAAAATTGAGCGAATTGCAAAAACAAAATGAAAAGGGGCAGAGGACAAACATCAAGAGCAGCATTTTTGCGCTTCTCGTAGAGCTTGTCAGCAAGGTTGCGAAGCACGGCTGCCGGAATCAACGAGAGAGCGTCGGCCATGGCAACACCCAACAAGCTGGAAACTATTTGATTGTCGAAAAGAAATTAACTTTACGAATCAAATTCGTTTTCGGATCTTTTCCTGCTCGAAACGAAACATTTTGGTGTTTTCTTCTTCCAGGTTTTCCCCCCACTCTCTTATTTTCTTTTTGGGGATCACAAACAAAATCCGAAATTCAATTTTCTTTTTTCGGGATAACGAGTGACGTGGAAAGCGACTTCGATTGGAAAATTTGGAATTCGGATCGATCAGATCCGAATAAAATTCGCGAATTGAAACCAGAAAGCGAAGTTGAAATTGAAATTGAATTGAAACCTAATTTTATTTTCCCCCATTTTTTTTATAGTTGAAATGGAAAGTTTTGTCGAGTTTTTAAGATTCGTGTAATAATAATAATAATAATTAAAACCGGTAAATTTTAGAGAGTGACAACATTTTAATTTGTTTGTTATACTATTTTACGAGTACCCACTGAAGCTGAGGTTGAAAGTTGAAAGAGACTGAGGAAGTTACATAAACGTCCCCTATTTGTTACATTTGTCATGATCGAAGGTATTTTTGGAAAGAAACACAATAAATCCAACTTTATTTATTGTAATTAATATTTTGCTATTTATTAAGTTTTGTGTCGATTAATTTCGGTAATATATCTTTGGTTAAAATTTAATCTTCATATTCCTTTTTTTTAATTTGTGATTTTAGTTTTTCTATTTTTTAATTAAGATATTTTTCTTTTATTTTTTAAAAATTTCTAATCTTAATTTCCTTATTTTTTTAATTAAAATATTTTCTATTTTATTTTAAAAAATTAGTAATTATAGTCCTTTTAATCAATTTTAAACTTGCTAATTGTGTATTTTTTTAATAAATTAAACTTATTAGTCATTAAATAATTACAAATATATTTGTCATGTTATAATAAACAAATATTTATCAGCACAAAATAATTAATGTTCGAAATTGACCATACATAATTATTTTAAAAGTAGGATGAAATATTTTAATAAAAAATAAGAAATTAAAATCATGAATTTTTTTAAATGAAAAATAAAATATCTTAATTAAAAAATAGAGAGAATAAAAACATAAATTAAAAAAAATAGCAAAACAAAACTTGCATTTTATTCTTTCTCTTTTTATCCGTAGAAGATAGTTTCCTGATCATCATCTGCTATTTTTACTTCTACGCTGACTAGAGAAATCAACTGGCTTTTTTTTTTTAATAATTTTATTTATTTAGTTAAAATAAAAGATAATATTATCATTTTTCAAATGAAAACATGCCCAAACCAACAATATTATTTTAGTCGAAATTACATCTTCTTTATTACTTAAAGTAATATACACCAAACATAAAATTTTAGATGAATATTTATTTTCATCATTAAATGTCAATGACACTTTATTCCCTTAAAGATAAAAAAAAAAAAAACAAATTTAATCATTGTCTTTATATCTCATGTATTATTTGTTCTTAAGGTGCGTGTGTGGCTGTAAAACTTCTCTAGTTGGCCCTGACACTGAAACTCTCTCTGTCACTTCCCATTCCCAAACGATGCCGTACCCGTGGTTAAGCTTAACCCCTAACTCCTCCACACGCGTGAGGATCGCCGCTAGAGGCAGAGGATCCGACGGCAATCCGCACCTTTGTGGGTGTATGCGGTTTCAGTTTCAGTTTCAGTGAGAGTGAAAGAGTTAAAAGCTGCTGGGAAAGCTTCTTGAAAAGATGAATGTTCCTGGTTTGACAAGAGAAAATGTTGCTAGTTATTTGCAGGTTCAATTTTATGTGTATTTAATCTTGAATACTTGCAATATTTGGTAACAAAAATCGTTGAATTTGATTAATGATTAATATTTTATATTTTTTCCTATAAATTAAGTGAACCCACCACCAACAATTTAGCCAGGGGACCTAAATCTAAAATTTAGAATTAATTGTAAGTTTTCACAGTCAACTAATTGAAACTTGAAAGCAAGTGCAGTGTAGAAGCTTCATATGAATTAACTAGCTGTAATACTGGTGAGTTGCACAAGTTTATTTTTTTGTTACATCTGAGAAAAAAAAGGCAGCACAAAAAACTAACTAGAACCTCCTGGAAGCAAAGTCCCTTATCAAATGCATTTAAAAAAATAGTCCCTGTTAAATATTTTTCAGAGAGACTAATACAAGATAAATAAAAATTTATTAGAAATTTAAAATAAAATATGAATGACCAAAAATATATTTTATTAGGAACTCGATGTAAGATATATTTTAGGATTGTAAGTCAAAATTTTCTAATTTATTTGGAACCGAAAATATATTTAACTCTTATTTTTATTAACACTAACATGCTGATGATCAATTTTCCATAAGATTATCATTATAAAAGAAAACATAAATATTATAGTTTATTAAAATAACTTATCAAATATTTTATTATAAATTATATATTTTATATTTATTAACGGTTAAAAAGGATAAAAATGAAAAATAATTAACCTAAATCTATGATCATTAAACATTTTTTTAAGAAGTCAAATTGAATTTCATTCAAGATTAAATTTTTTTTAGGGGAATTCAATATCAAACTAAAAATAAGATTGTGAGATTGAATTACATGTTTAGTTTGAATATAATCATAAAAATGTCTAACGTAAAATATGAATAATTTAAATACAAGATAATAACATACGCATAATAAATTTGTCTCATTCTCTTAAATTATGTGAAAATCACTGTCTAATTAGGAAAGAAAGGTTTCCACTCTCGAAAATACACTGAAATGCTTTGGTTTGAATTTAGTTAAGGGAAAGGGGGGAAAAATGGATATGCCCTATAGAGACCCTCTTAATGTTAGACGCATCACGATATCAACCATTAATAATATGGACTCCGGTGTATTTTGTTGTTACGAAACGTTTAAACGTTCTTCAAAATTGAAATGAAAATAATGCTTAAAAGATAATCTGAAGCCTGGATTATGAAGTGAATCCTCACGCCAATAGACTGCTAGGGTGTTGCTAAGTGCATGCACCCAATACTTAAGGTGAAATGACGAAAATACTCTTAATTTGTAAGTCATAAAGTTAATCCGTAAAAGACTTACGAATCAACTTGATCCGTAAGCTTTTTACAGATCAACTTGATCCGTAGAAGCCTTACTTGATCCGTAAGTCTTTTACAGATCAACTTGATCCGTAAGTCTTTTACAGATCAACTTGATCCGTAAGTCTTTTACAGATCAAGTTGATCCGTATGCTTAATATCAACATACAAATCAACTTGATCCGTATCAACCTTACGGATCAACTTGATCTGTACGATTTATAGGCCACCCTCACACACACCCATCACAAATGAAAAAAAGCGCAAGGAAAATTTTAGTATTTAAAAAAAATGCTGGATGCACCTAACAACACCCGATTGGTATCACAACTTGGCCGATACATTTAAATGAGCAGGCCGCGAGACTGATTCACAAAATTAGGCTCTATATTTCTAATTGATACATCAGATCATAGTAAAAGAATCACATTATCACATCCAATATGGAAAATTAAAAACTTCTTATTTGAGAATAATTATATGACAAGAACAATTTATACAACACTATATATATTGCAACAAACATCAAAATCGATCAAATGAATGTTGGCTTATAAACGATTCTTCAAGTTCTCTAAAACCTCGGTAGACATGTTCTGTTTGGTTCTGTGGAAGGGCTAACCTCCGCACTTCAGTCATATACCTGTATGTAAAAAGTCAATCAGATCAAAACTTTAACTAGATATAAACAATGCACCTCAATGGAAGATGAGAACAGGTGCACAGGTTAAAGAATGGAAGATTCGAGAAATCAGCTAATACATGATGCATGGGATCAAGGAACAAATACAAAAAACTATACCTCTTTCTAATTGAAAGAAATTATGTCCACAAGAAATGTCAAAAGGACTAGATTAATAAGATGAATAGATGAAGGGATAAAGAGGTCAACCTGTTTGCTGCACTAGTGATCTTGTCCCGGATTCCTTGGCTAGCAATAGTACGTTCCGTTGAGAATCCTCCACCTAGTATTAAGGAATGCCCAGTGGCACTACTGCTACCCATTCTTTGTGAATATACAGACATTGCCCACTCTCGAAGTACCACTAGAACCGATCTCAGCATACGTAATCTAACACTTGGGGATGGCAGAATAGCCCCATTTGATAACAATTGGTCGTATGCATTTAATACAGGTTCAGCGGCACCCTTACAAGCAGAAACAAGGGCTCTTGCAACATCTTCATCTCCAACAGCTTCAACCCCTGAATTTAACCTCTCCTATAGAAAGACACAAATTCATATCTAAGATAAAAGTAATAATCGCACCAAATCCTACCCGCCAGAACTGAAAGGCATTCTAGAGCGTACAAGGGTAGAAATAATAACATTCAAGTAGCATCTACAGTAAAAATCAATTAGTGAGCCGGAAGATGTACCAGTCCAGCCTTCTCTAGGTGAAGACAAATAATATCAAGTGGTAAAACAGCTCCATCACCAGGATAAATGCGGGGCCCGACCCTCTTCAGTACCGAGCAAGCTTCAGCAATACCCCCTCTTGATATAGCTTGATCCATAAGTCTAGCCCATGTCTCTCTGACAATGCTGCTGTCAGTATCACCAGAATAATTGGCAAAGTACAGCATCTCCAGGCATATCTAAAGGAAAAGTAGGAAATGAAGAACTGTTAACAGGAAGTTCGATAAAGAAATTTCACATTATTATGACAATCTTTTCAACAAAAATACTTCAAAACCACAATGACAAAAATATCCAGCGGTACCAGTAGCAGATAATTAGTAATGCTTTTTTGGCTTGAAAATAGAGAAAGGATTTGGCAGGAGAGAAGAGAAAAAAAAGTCACAACTTACCCACATCTAATTTTGTATCATAGGAAGGAAAAGAAATCATAAATATATTTCACAGTTTGGAATAAATGGAAGAAAAGGAAGGAGGTTTACATGAATGAATAAATTTACCAGTTTACATAACATAATTGATTTGTAGAACTTCCATAAAACAGGTGGTAATGGAATTTTGAAAATTTAAATTTAATAAAATGAGTATGAGGACCTCAAATCCTTCATTTTCTTTCTTCAAAAATAATAATTTATCCTTTCTCTTCCCTACTTCAACAAAATGACATTTGAAAGCAAATTGCTCAGAATAATTGATAGAACACCAATTAATAGAATTGATGAATACCATTGTTAAATCGCACAAAATACAGACACTACAGCAGCAGTAGTTGCTGTCCCAGAGACAGACTCCTACAGAGATGAGCTTTCTGTCCAAGCTACAAGGAATTAACACACAAATCTCTCTGCTACTTCATACTACACATGTATCTAATACTAATAATAAATAACTGATCCTAACTTCAAGAACATCCAGCATCACAACTATTACTACACAATATATAATATAGCCATACATAACTTCTACCCTAAACAGTTAACATAATAGTTACTATGCCACATGCCCTATTCTGGAATACACTTTAAAGATGGACAGTTTCTTCCTTGGGCAACGATCTAACAATGGATCCTTCCTTTCATGCCCGACCTGAATCTCAGTTGCCATCAATAATCTAGATACTAAAGCTCAAAAGACTTTGATGGATGCCTAGTAGTTTTCATTATCATGCCTAGATAGATATTCAACCAGTGCAAAACCAACATAATGTGAACAAGCAGAAGAGAAAAATCTAAAGTTGCACAAATCTAACCAAAAAACAAACAAATGAACAGACAAAAAAAAGAATGAAAGTACCTCCCAGAGCCCAAAGGGAACAGCATATTCATTATATAACTGGGTTATGCTCTTTACATCTGAAGCTAGCTCTTTAGCCTTCTCTCGTGTTGCATTTGCAAAATTAGCATCAGCAGTAGAACTTCCCTCAGGGACTACACCATTTTCGGCAGAATCTGATGTGCCAGGTAAAACATCAGACCTGGAAGCCATAGACTCTAGTTCTTCTTTGATTTTTATCTGGAACCAAAGAACAGCGAGCTTCCCTTCAAGCAAATCTAGGAACCCACTGTCAATGGAAATTCGACCAGAACCTACTAACCCATCACTATTAGTTGCATTTTTTGCCTGTAGAACTGCATTACTTAGGTATTGACACCTGAAATTTACAAATTAAAAACTATTAGAAGATATCCATGCGAGCACATAAAAACAAATTTAGCAATCCTACTTAATTCTAGAGAACCATGTAGAGGCCTTAAGTGGAAAAGGAGATCAACTTGATACATGTAAAGTGCAGAGTCTTGCAAGTACAGCCATGGACACGTTAGTGAATTTGAGTCATCACAAGCACATAAGAAACGGTAGTTGTTTGAGAACAAATTGTGAATCAGGAATCTATTTCCATGGTTTGTGTTAGATCAAGTGTCAGTTTTACCATTTTTCAGATGAAAGTAGAACTTAATAAATCCACCTATGATATAAGTGGCTACAAAATTCCACTTAAACCCTGGTTAACATGAAAGACATCATACACGGTGACTTTTCACTCACAACATCATCAGATCAGTTATGCTGTAAGGGTTCACTAAGTATCGTTGTCTATCTCATCCAGGTTTGCAGAAATAAAGTAGCAAACTACTCAGAAGGCTACCAGTTTCAAAGGAAATGTGAAAAAGGAGATGATAAAGACAAGGAAAGAGAGAACTTGATTAACCTCTGTTCAAGAGTAGGAACTCCATCAGTAGAACGCCTTTCAGCTAGTCTAAGCAATGCATGAGCTGCAAGCATATGTTGGCGTTTCAAGACATAATACCGTGCCAAAAGTTCATAGTACTTGACTTGATTAGATGACATAGGTGCTCCTGATTGCCCCACTGGAGAAGTTGTGGCCGTCACAGCACGAACCTAGCAGATCCAGAAAAACAAAAGAGGACTAAATTTACAAAGAAATATTATGAGAAGTATGGCAGGGTGTAGCGTCTACATGCAAAACATACAATCAAAATTGTAATACACAATATTTATGCCTTTTGACCTAATGAACAGCTATCCATCAATTAGTTATTGGGGAGAAAGAGATAATAAACAACCTCGTGTATAGAATTACGACCAGCACTTTGCAAAAATGGCAACAGATCAGGACCTCCATACTCTAGCAATTCATTCTCAAGACCTAAATCAATCATAGCCTGGTAAAGATACTCATGGAAAATTCTGTCAGGTGATTGGACACCCAGCTGAACAATTTGACATATATATTTTTTCCGAGAGGCTGGATCAAGAGCAGATTGTGAAGCAGTTGATTTAATAGGAGTCCCAAATTCCCTCTGTAAGTTGTCACCTTTCAGAGACCGCAAAGCACTGATAATTATTTCATAACACAGCTCCCGCTGAGCAAGTGCTTGCTCTCTGACAGTTGCATCAATATCATCATTATAAGCATCGCCTGCAGGGTCAAGAGCCTGTGCCTTTTGTAGAGGTAAGCGCACTACAGCTTCATAAAACCTACAGTGGGAAAGAGTATTTGGCTTTCAGATTGAAGGCTTAAAATCATAGGCCATGAAAAATAGATGATGCTCGTCATGAAAATGCAGGAGAGCAAGAAAGGAAAAAAATATGTACCTTAAATCCTCAAAACGTTTGCAAACAGTTCGTAGGTCCACAGACTCTGGAACTTTACTTAAGGAATTAAATGCTTCCCTTGCAAGATTCTCCTTGTCCTCGGCATCTATGGTCATAGCAGATCTCTCCAGGGCTTCCACGGCTAGGAAGAATTTGTAATCAGACTCCTTATAGTAGCTTGGACAGCCATCTCTCAATCTCCTACTAATGTCATCTACAGTGCCCCTGCCATCAGGACCAGTATAATACTGGAGCAGAGTATGTTGTTCAGGAAACTAATTGTTATAGAAGATAAAAAACTTTATGTAAGAAAAAGAAAGAAAACTCCATTAATGCATAAACTTTTTTTAGATGAAATCTCCTTCATGGCTTCCTAAACAGGGATTTACCTCCATGAGAGCAGATATAAGTCTTGTAGCAAGATGGTCTCCCTCCTCAGAACAAACTAGTTGATGAAATGTCAACTGAACTAATGCTTGTTGAAGGTTAGAATCAAATCCCTGAATCAATCGAGTCACATGATGCTGTGAAAGAAGTTGAAGCAAAAATAGGGCTTCACCAGATCTAAGGAGCAACTGCCTAATGCACTCCATTGCCCTCACCTGTAGCACAACAAACCCAAGTGAAGAAACTAAACCAATTACTTACAAAACAAGCCATGCAAACATTTAAAAATGTAGGCCCACCTCCATGGCAGCTAATTCAGCAGGACTATATGGCAACCTTTGCCGTTTATTAGTTGTTATGCCACCATTGGACTCCATATTTCTGGAATATGCACCAAATAAGTTCCTTACCATATTTCGATCCCCAACTCCTAATGCCGAACCATTACCATACAGAATCGAACCACTCAGATCTCCTAAACCTGCTACACAGCCATAAAGTCCCCTCCTCTGGTTCCTTCTAGATCTTAAGAATTTCTCCAAAGATCGGAGTTTCTGTTCAAGGACTTGCATAGCCCCAACAGAGAGTCTGCACACAACTACTCCATTTTCAGATAGAGTGCCTGAAGGGCCTAAACTTCCCTTTACAACCATTACAGGAAGTTCCCACAGAGGAAAAAGTAATCTAGACGAACACAGACAGAGCCCTTCATGTGCACCTGAAAAAACAGGCTCAGCCTCCTGAACAACCTGGCCCATGCTAAATCCACCAGCAGCACTTCTTGTGTTTGATAATGCATTACTACCTTCAAGTTGTGGCATGCCAACAACTCTTGGGTCCTCAAAAGCTTCAGCTGCCTTCTCAGCAATAACATTGCTGATAAGGTTTTCAGAATGCACTATTCTTGCAGCTAGCATTAGACACATTGCAGCTGCCTCACCTGCACCAAAACGATTGAAGAAATCTTCTAAAACTGATCGTGGAGAGTTGGATTCCAATAGCCGCCTTATAATGTCCAGTGGCCTGTTAAAAACAATTTCCATCATGCCCATGGTGCTGAAGACAACAATCCTTCTTCTTGGTAGTATATGTTGGGTTGCAAGATCTCCTCTGGCCCAGAGTTTGCCAGACACCCTTTCACATGATTCCATAGAGCTCTCATAACCACCAAACTCAATTTCCGAATACAGAGATTGCACAGTAGCTGCGGTATCTGGCAAAGGTAAAACATCTGCCACAGAAAGCATTCGTCCTTCAACTGGTAAGGAAGATACGGACTCCCTTAATGCCCGGGAACTCCTCGTACTTGTTCCTAGATTACCTGACGGCGATGATTGCGTGCTTGAATCCCTGTTCAAAACAAGGAGTGAAGGCATGGTAGAAGGTGATGCATCAGAAAGTATAAGGGTTCCAGCAGAATAATAAGCTGCCTCAACTTTCAGGGAGAGATCCTCATTCTGAGGTCTACCAGCAAGAGCCATGGCTCCAAAGGTGAGACCACCACTAACACCCCAAGGAGGAGCAGGCCTTGTAGTGACAACCTTTAAACAGCTAGGCTTGTGGTGGCTGGTGTTGAACCCAGTCAAGCTTCCACTAGAAGGAGAGGTAGATAGGTACATCCTTCTGCCATCAGATAAAACAGCAACAAGATGTAGCCACTTGGATTCAAGTGTAGATAAAGGTGAGATGCAAACAATAGATGGCTTTGGAGATCGACTTGAGACTCTTGACCCTGTGGATTGTCTAGCTCCATAATGTGCATCCCTCTGATTGACAAGATTTCTTTCTTCAGCTACTTTCTTTAATGGGCCATCACCATTTGGTCCTAGAACATAAACTTGTAGCTTCATCTCTTCAGTTCGTGCATACAATATTTGTCTCTCGTTGTCAAAAACCATTTCAACAATGGGGTCAACAGCTCCAAAATTGAATACATTTGGTATAACCCATCTGCAAATAACAGCTAATATTAATTTACTAAGGAATTAGCAAAGAAATGTTTAGCTATAAAAAATCAGGTAACTTTATATACTGTTTAGGAAATGTACAAACAATTCTACGATTAAAAAAATAATTTGCAATCAAGCATGACCTGTATATCTAAAACGATTAAGAAAACAAAATGTACCTTGAAATTACACTTCCTAAACCAGCAGTGATGCAGATTTTTCTGCACCGTTTTTGCCATCCAGAACCAGTTGAATACAGAATCTCATATATGTGGCCATCCCGACCAGCGAGGAAAATGCGGCCCTTATCAGTACATGCTACACAAGTCATTGTAACCCCATCAGAAGGTATTGTATGCTCTGGCAATGGCTGCAATGTAACTTCTGCAAATGGATCTGAACCATCTGCTCCTCCAGAGCAGCATACTCCTACTAAAATTAACTGATAAAAAGAGCAAGGCAAGAATATTAAAGAATAGTATATAAAAAACCTTATTGACTGAGCCAAAATCTCCAACTTCTTAGTAACATGAACTGGAGTAGAAATGAAGGGATAAATAATTCAGAAAGCTAACCAAACTACTTATTATCATTATCAATGCCACTGGAAAAGTTTAGGTAAAACAGCTGCTTTTTGCCATCACCGGGCAACCAGCAAGCCAAGAAGATACAATTCAACCATCCACATAGAGATAACCAAATAAAATCAAGTTGAAAAAGTTGATCAACAATTTAGAAATGTTCAATTAAAACATTCAAGAAAGAAATAAGATATTGCTCAGGTAAACATAAGCAATTTAACACATAACAAAAAGAATTAGTTCATAAATACAATATTCAATTCCACACATCCTTGGAAAATCTCTAAATTAAAATGATTAATACCTCAACAGGTGTCGCTAAAACTAAAAGATATTGGATAGCTTCAACAAAAACTCCAGGTTTTGATTTTGCAAGACCAACTGCACAAATAGCTTGTTCTTCCCCACTAAATTCAGGACATTGGCCATCCCTGTGGAAGCAACAATGTTAGGTTAGAAGTACTGCAGCACATGTAAATATGAGTTCCGTTAAATAGCTCTAAAGGTTTTAAATGAGAACACAGCAACAATTAAAACAAAATTTAGCCCCGTTAGATTATTCCTTACCAATTTATTGTAGATTGACAATTAAACAGACAAAATAATTATAAAACAGAAATTGTAGTACAAAAAGAGAGTTCAAACAAAAACTTAAAGAAATTAAATCCATAGAAATCTTATCTTCAAACATCTAGCACCCTTAAACCTTTTCTAACAGCTTAGTCAAAAACATTGTCCCAGTAACATTCATACACCTATCAGGCTACTGCTGAAACTAGAAGCAGAGACTATTGCAAAGAACCAGTGAATAACACGTAATAAGAATTCATGCAATAGTCTGTGAGGGCTCATGCCACAAATGTAAAACAATGAAAATGTGAAAGAAAAAAAAGGGGGAAATAATATATTTTTTTAAAAATTTAATATGGTCCCAGAGAGAGAGTAGATCACTGATAAATATGAAGTCCTTTCATTGCTTGAATGTCTGCCAAGTAAAAAATGCAGAAGGAAACTCCATACAAAAGAAAAGCCGGAAAGACATCTCTCATTCAAAAATGAGTAAGGGAAATGTCTAATCCTGTATCTAAACTTACTCGTCATCATAGAACTTACCACTTATCAAAACGCCAAAGAAACAATGAATTGTCCACAGATGCCCATGCCCTTCGTATTTCAGGAAATATTCCACAAAAAGCAGTTCCTTCCCCACCAGCTGCATTGTATCTTTCAATGAGCACGGGAGGCAACTCCCAGGTATTCACCACCTCAACTAAAGGGGGCCACTGAAATGACATTAAATAATGCAATTAGTCGGAGAGAGTAAAACTGAACCACAACCTCATTAATATGCTAACAGACACACCCATGGTTTTAAAAAAAGTCTGCAGCCGCAGTGTTGTTAAATGGCAGCGCCATGGTGGAATGGCATGACAGATTTTTTGCCAACCGCCATAGGCAATTTGTGAATGGAGGCCAGCTATGGTAGCGCCATAGGCCGCAATGACATGTTTATATGGTGGAATTTTGGCTTTCTTCCATTGATGACACTGCGCAACTGTGATTTTGACTGCAAAGTCAAGGTTTTTCAAGAGCCCACAACCGTAATTGTGGCCACATTTGCCCGCAATTTCCTACAATATCAAGACACGCAACAAAACCATGACTGCTATTTAAAACCTTTGGACACACCCTTTATCTAGAATCCCTATTGTCGTTTTGATATTCCCCTCCTCCATAATATCTCCAAATATCAATCAGCCATTCCATTCTAAAATCAACAATTAGCCATTTCCTTCTTTTCCCCAATTTCCCACAGGTGTCCTTTGTAGGAGGCATTGGGCACTAAATGTAAGCGCCTCTCCCACGTGTTTGAACCTTCCCAAACAAATATGACTTTTCATGTGAAGCGAAAATAAAATTTAGCACAATTCTACACTAATAATAAATGTTGAATTTGGTTTTCCCCATCCCAAACATTCATTCCGGGCACGCACACCATAGGGATCCCGATGCTGAATAACTAAAATTTAGCACACAAACGAGAGAAACGAGTTTTAATTATTCTCGGGTGCTAAATGTAAAGGCCTCTGCCTCATTTGTATTAATCAAACGGATTTTTTTTAAAAAAAAAAAAACTAAGAAATGTTGGTGAAAAGTGTAATCAAGCAAGCCCTAAAACTACAATTACGGAGCGTGGATAGTTGAACACAACAAGAACAATAATAAGAACAAGTCGAAACCCTTTGATTTTGGGGGTGATATGCTACCTCTCGGGGGTGAGTGGAATAAGGGTGGCTAGCGTATCTGGAAGCTTCTAGAGCTTCTTCGAGGTCGAGCTGAGACGAAACTTCGCGACCAATGCGATCGCTGACAACAAGCCCCGCATTCGTGACATCACGCATCACAATCTCGTCTTCCCACGACATTCCGGAATGAAATTGAAGAAGCCCTCTTTCTCGTTCTTTCGTGGCTTTCCCGATAAACAAAACGCTAAATAATGCAAATTGAAATAGGCGGAAGAGAGGGGAGAAAGGAGTCTCGTGGTGTAGAATGGAACTGAGAAGTGTGAGAACAGATGGCGATGTAGGGTTTTGGGGGGGCTTTCGTAAATTGATAGTGGCGGGCAAACACTTTCGTTTTCCGACCACTACAAAATAAATAAATAAATAAATAAATAAATATAGGTTTATTAAGTAAGTATTTACTCATGAAAGAAACCTAGGACTAGTTGTTGTTCATTCCTCTCTTTTTCTTCTACTTTTCTCACCATGGTAATTGATAATACTTATTTTACTAACTTTGTTTTTAGGGCTTACCCGTTGCTTTAAAGAGTCCTATCTAGTTGCTGAGCCTGATTAAAATTTGGTATTAATTAAATAATATGGAAAGCTAAAATTTGCTCTCCGTTGTTTTTGATGCCAATGCCAATGAAACTTATTCAATATTTAGTTACTCCAATACTGTTTTTTAGAATGGAACATTCTTCTAGTGAAGTGCAACTGTTGGCTCCTTCAGACTTTAACTTATATATAGATGATTTTGGTGGAGGTCTTTGCATGCATGAGTGTGTGGTCAATCTTTTGTTGGATAAAAACATTGTAGCAAATCTTGGGTAGAATGCTTTGTGACTATTTGAATGATCCGTGACTTGTATGCATATTGTTCCGTACCACAAATTTGTGTTGATACTGGCATGCATGGTACTTTTTGATCCTATTGCAAGATATCATGGACTTAGCGAGGACGTGTTCTCAATATAATCCGGTAAAGTGAGACTGCTGGCAAATATGTTACCTATGGATTTGTTGTATAAGAAGTTCCCTGAAGTAACCGACTTTATAATGCTCTAGCTATATTTACCCACTGATATTTGACAAGCATGGGCTTGGGTACACAGCTTTTTGGTATATAATCATACTATTGAACGAATCTCAACATTTTTAATAATCAAGTTATTAGTACTGCCCAACTCTGTATTTAAAGGAATCACGACCATTTTTTGGGTATATAATCGGGACCATTTTATTTTATACTTATAAAGCAAGCATTCCGATACAACTTTTTTTAATAATCTACAATAAATTCGTAACTTTGCTTACACCTCTCTCTCTCTCTCTCTCTCTCTCTCTCTCTCCCTCTCTCTCTCTCTCTCTCTCTATATATATATATAAAGTTGTCAAAGTGCATACAACTTCTTTGAGTATTTATTTTTTTTAGTCGTCAAAGTGTATACGATTTATTTATTTTTAGCTTTTTTATAGTAAAAGTCGTATAGCACGACTTTTTTCTTTCAATTTTTTGTTTT
Organism: Glycine soja; assembly: GCF_004193775.1. Taxonomy (NCBI): domain Eukaryota; kingdom Viridiplantae; phylum Streptophyta; class Magnoliopsida; order Fabales; family Fabaceae; genus Glycine; species Glycine soja. Next base: position 3,670,574 of record NC_041009.1, read on the forward strand.
AATTATCTATAACATATAATAAAATTGATATATTAAGTCGAAATCATATGAAAGTGAATTGATGTTTAAAAAACAAGTGCATGAATGAAAAGTGGAAGAAGGAACAAGACAAGACGCGTAAACTTGTCCGAAGAAGGGCATAACCGTCCTTGGGAAGGCACTAGTATGTTCCGTTCTGAATTGATCCTCTCCCTCGAGCAATACACACTGCACTCTAAAATTCAACGTCAACCCCATAATATACTTCTGTTTGTTTTTGTTTCAACTTCAGTTATGCGTTTCTCTCTATAGCCAGCTATCATCAATTCATCATGTCATCGCCAAACTCCGCCCGTCAGCCCCACGCGCCGCTCCTTCTCCCGCGCCCCGATGCCGCCGCCCGCCTCCCCGTCCTGGCGCTCCTCCTCGGCCGCCGCGGCCACTCCGTCATGGTCCGGGAGACGGCGGCGCGTGAGCTGGAGGAGCGGCGCGCCGACTGGACCTACTCGAAGCCGGTGGTGGCGCTGGACATGACGTGGAACATGGCCTTCGTCGTGGTCTCGGCGGTCATGCTCGCCTGCACCGTCAAGGAGAACCCCAACACGCCGATCCGCTGGTGGATCTGCGGCTACGCGCTGCAGTGCCTCCTCCACGTGGCCCTCGTGTGGCTCGAGTACCGTAGGAGGAACGACGCGCCCGGGGACGAGGATTCTGCTGCCAACCTAGATTACGACGACGTCAACGACAGCGACGAGGACGATGTTGGAACCTCTGGGAGTTCCTCTTCCACCGGGTTTGTTCAATTTCATCTCAATTCAATTGCTGAATTTTATTTAATTATAAACTCGCCATTTCGATTAGTGGTTTGTGTATGGTAGCATAGGTTTTCTTGGTGTTAGTTTGATTTAGGGTTATATGAATAGTTTTACGACATTTCAATTCACACTAGTATTTATACCGACGTATACTCAATTATGCCAACGGAGGTGAGTTTAAATCTTGCTGTCAATGTGAGGACTTGGTTGGTAGAAAATCTGCAAGTATTTTTGTTGAGATGCGAGGCCTTTCCTGGCTTTGGTGAGCTCCTGCGATCCAACATACCTAAACTTCCTAAAAAACTAACGTACCACAGTGCCAAAGGCCAACGGTTCCACGTGCATATGCAGAGATATTGTTTTGTGATTCGAGCTCATGACCAACCATCACTAAGGCATAACTTTACCGTTGCATTAGGGCTTGCTCTCTAGCATATAAAATAATCATTTACTCAATTGTGCCTATTAATGTCTGCATCTTACATGTACTTCAACAAAGGATCTAGAATCTGAGTTATGTGTATACTGTATAGCCGTACAGGAACTGGTTCCTTATGTTGTAAAATCTTTTTTTCTGCTCCATGTTTCTTCTTGTGTATTCCCTTAATGAAACCATCAATATCGATGCATAAATCCTGATTAAAACTTTAATTATGCAAGTTTAGGGCTTTCTTATGCATACTACTAAAGGGGAAAACTAAGACATGTTGCTAATTTGCATACCTAATGAAGCCCTCTACTGGTCTACCCGGGTATGTGAACCCGTTTCTTGCTAGATTTAGTTGATTCAGAGGTGACTGAGATGGTACTAGAATGTTGCAGTTATAGATAATGTTTGGGTGAAAGTGTTATGGTATTATTAGCTTTTCTGGTGCATGTGCATGATTAGTAAAAGTGGTATTTAGCTTGTTTTGTTGAAAGGATTACGAGTGTCGTTAAGATTTTAGTCAATGGAAAATTTTGGTACAGAAACTTTACTTCATTTTGTGTAATATTATGAGGACTAACTGTTGGATTATCCATTCACTGCGGGAAAAGAAAATTAAATGTCTGTTACTTACTGTATGAGTGCCCTTGCTGCTAAAACATTTGAATATACTATGGAGTTGCATGTTATTTGGTTTATTATTATATACTTCTTATAAACTGTGCTTGACTGGGTATACTGATTTTGATTACCTACAACCCAGATTCACAAAACGATGTGCATCATTGAATACCATGATTTCATTACTTTGGTGGATGGTGGGCTTTTACTGGGTTGTCTCTGGTGGTGATATTCTTCTGCAAGATGCTCCACGTTTATACTGGTAAGCCTTTATTTAAACTGAATTTCAAGAATACTGTTTGTATATTATTTTGTTAACCCTTTAACTCTTTAAGTCCATTGGTATGCATGTGCGCGCTCTTGCATGAATAACTTATGTACATGTATAAGAATATTTTACCTGCATACAGAGGTATATCTGGATTTTCCATTCAAAAGATCACAAAAGATATGTTCTTATTTATGTTTTGGATAAAAGATTAAAAGAATGATATATCATTTTCAGTTAGTATAGACCAACACAAGGTGCCTTCAAGTATACTATCTGATCTGTTATGTATCTCTTTTATTTTAAAGTTATTTATGAAAACCACTCATCTCCGTGCTTATTTTATTAATGCCATTTCTTATGAAGTTATGGCTTTTTTTTTTCTGATTGCAATGGCATAATCCATCCTAATATATGAGAAATAAATTGAATAACTCTTGTTTTGTGAAATTAGACCTCAGAGCTTAAAATGTTAAATATGGACCAAAGCAAATGCTAAATAGTCTTTCTTGATATTAAAATTTTCTTTACGAAGGATTTTTTTTTAAAATTAATTTTGTTTTTTATATTGCTTTTTATTTTTTTGACAGAAAATTGGTTGATTGCATGATGAATTATGCAATGTTGCTGATATTAAATCTCGTCTTCTTTGGTTTTGTACAGGTTGACTGTTGTCTTTCTAGCATTTGATGTCTTCTTTGCTATCTTTTGTGTTGTTTTGGCATGCTTGATTGGAATTGCCCTCTGTTGTTGTTTGCCCTGTATTATTGCTATTCTCTATGCTGTTGCAGGACAGGTTTGTCTCTCTTTTTTTTTTAAAAAAAATATATATATAAATCATGACAAAAAGTTTCAAATATTTGTTGTCTTTCTATTTGTTCTCATTGCCTCATTTCATGAGACTATAGGAGGGTGCATCAGAATCGGATCTCAGTATACTTCCAAAATACAGATTTCAAATGTTAAGCAATGAGGAAACACCTGGTGAGGGAGGGGGAGGATCAATGATTCCTATGGAGACCAGCAATGGTTACTCGGTGAATGAACGAACACTTTCACCTGAGGATGCAGTATGTTTTACAGAACACATAATTTAACTTTCAGCCTTGTGTTAATCACTTCTACTAGAGGTTCCTTGATTTTCTATTTTAGTCGCTGCTTATAAGGATTCATGCAGTAGCTCCATAAATTCTTTGTGTGAATTTATGGTTGTCTGAAAAGAAAAAAATCTAATTTCTGCATTGGGATGATAAAATTTAAAAGATTTACGAAAGTAATAAATCATATTTCTCTTTCCTTTTCAGGAATGCTGTATATGCATCTCTTCCTATGAGGATGGAGCTGAACTTCACGTTCTCCCTTGTAACCATCATTTCCACTCTACGTGCATAGTGAAATGGTTAAAGATGAATGCAACTTGTCCTCTTTGCAAGTACAATATTCTCAAGGGAAATGAACAGGTGTGACAAAATACTAAAGGCGATCAAAGATATATAATATCAAGCTGAGCTTAATTATATAACAGCTCAGGGTTTTCAACTGCTAATGTGTATATGTAGATAATATCAAGACATGAAAAAATAGAACCTCTCCCAATTTGCTCGGTTTAGCTGTCATTGCTTTGTTGCTTAATGCTTCAGTAGAGAAAAAGGTAGAGGTAAGAAGGAAAGGTGCGTATAAAGATCTTTTTAAATAAGTTAACGATTTCATTTGACCCTTATTTGTCCTTTATTTTTATTTTTTTTGAGAGAAATTTGTCCTTTATTAGTCATTTCAAAATTTTCCTATTTCGTGTATCAAATTTGTTCATATGGGAGAAAACAATGGAAAGTGTGGCACTTTAACTTTCACTTTATTTCATGAGTGTGTTTTATTGATTCTTTGTTTGTTTGTTTTGGTAGAAACAAAGATAATTGCTTTATTTTTGCTTGGTCCACATGAGAACCGTTATCGTCCCTTTGTTCAAGCTTCTATACTGTTGCTTCTTGAACCTTATCTTTAAAAAACTTTTTCAGTATTCAGTTTGGGCACAAACGAGTTGTCTTAGTGATTTTGGTCTTCTGTCCTTTGAAGGAGTGAGATTTTTAGCATGTTTGTTTTGACGTTGAATCAGCTCAAATGTCCGTTCAATTCACAGCAACAAGAGGCATACTTCTCCCTTAGGGTGCATTGAAATTTGAAAGTTGTGGTAACTCCAAGTTGTCGTTTGAGCCACACTTCGTGGTCCTAGTTTGCTAGAAAATATTTCTATTTTTGTTTCATTTGCTGTTTTCTAAAATTTGTATAAGAAATAATGAAAGCATCATCTTATGTATTCTCCCCCAGCCCCCAAGTGTTTAGTCACTAAATTAAATATGATACGACTTTTCTAAAGTTGACGAGATTACTTTAAAGAATAAAGTTTACTTATAATTGTTTTTTGTAAATTAAAAACTACAGTTGTGATTGATAACAATCAAATACAAGTGTAACAAATTCTAAAATTAATTATAATTTTAACTATTATGTTTTAATTGGATTTGGATCCTCTGCTGTTTTTGAAATTGCATGGATCTTGACTCTTAAAATATTTAGTTTATGCTATTAAAAAAATTACAAATAATTGTATCTTACTAATGCATACCATTGGATCTAAACTGCTCCGGTTGCAATTGATACTTGAACTCTAGAGGATCCATATCCTTTTTAATCAATAATAACTGCGTAATTGTATTTATTCTTTTTTTTTTTGGACAGAATTCTATTTATTTTCAGAAGTATGTTTATCTTCAAATGAATCAAAACTCAATCATTAATAATAAGTATAATGTAGCAAGACTACAACAAATTTAGAATATGTTGATTTTAGTATCTAAAAAATTAATATGTTTTTAGTCCATATATTCATTAAAAGTCATATGGTTTTAGTTATTCATTGAGGACTAAAAATATATATTTTTTAATCTATATATTATATAAAATAGGATTGATGACTGGTGTGTGCTTGCACATGTGGTAAACAATGGTAAAATTAAATCCCGCGTAATTAATATTAATTTACTTTTTCACTGAAAAAAAAACAAAACAAAAATCAATTAAAACATGAAAAAAGGAAAAAATTAATTTATTTGAAATATTTGTTTCAACGTATCATGTTATATTTTTAAGAATTACATTCCAAGAAATATTATGATTAATCTATAATAATATATCTTCTCAGTTAATATTTTTTAAAATTAGTATAAATATAATTTTAGTATAAATATAAAAGTTCAAAATTATTTATTTTTAATATAAATATGTTTTAAAAGTATTTGTTTTTTATAACAATGTGTTTCAAAGTTGTTTGCTTTTAATTTAATTTATTTTTTAAAATTTTTTAATGGATACCTATGAATATACCTAAAAACATACTCACATTCATGCACACACATACATGCATATTGAGACATATAAATTTAAATTAAAAATACATTACAAATATATTAAAAATTATAATAATATAAGAATTTGTAAATTGTAAACTTAAGATTCGTGCAGGGAACATGTTATTACAATACTAAATATATAAACTATAGAAAAATTTAAACCTCAGTCACACAAAAAGCAAATGACAAAGGAAAAAAAAAACAAAAAATGGGGCCGCCGTGTCAATTTGATAAATTAAGGGTGGAATTAGTATTTAGACAGAACGCAACAAGTTAGATTGATAATAGTCTCTTATGAAATAGTTGGGCCAAAAGTAGTTGGATCAGCCTTATATGGGCTTTTAGTAAACCCGAAAACCACACACAGCAAACCCAAAACCCTACTACCCCTGCACTGCAAATAATAACACCAACACAAACATCAGAAACCCTAATCCTACTCTGAGTCAGAGCAGCGCAACCTCCTATTCCATTTCTCTCTAGCGCAGTAGCTCATTCAATCACAACAACTTTATGGCTGAACGTGATGGCGGAGACCGTGGCAGTTTCCGGATGCGGCTTTGGCGGTCGTGGACGCGGCGGCGACAGGGGACGAGGGTGGCGCAGGACAGCAGGGCGCCGTGGCGAGGAGGAGGAGTGGGTACCAGTGACAAAGCTAGGACGCCTGGTGAAGGAGGGTAAAATCCGTAGCCTGGAGCAAATCTACCTACACTCGCTCCCAATCAAGGAATACCAAATCATCGACACCTTCGTGGGGCCCACCCTGAAGGACGAGGTGATGAAGATCATGCCCGTCCAGAAACTCTCTGTTATTCCTGTCAGGAGAGGGTATTGGGGTAACAAGATCGGAAAGCCCCACAACGTTCCTTTCAAGGTTACCGGCAAGTGTGGTTCTGTTACCGTTCGCATGGTCCCCGCTCCTCGTGGGTCCGGAATTGTTGCTATTAGGGTTCCAAAGAAGGTCTTGCAGTTCGCTGGAATCGATGGTGTCTTCACTTCCTCAAGGGGTTCCACCAAAACCCTCGGAAATTTCGTCAAGGTTCAATTCTTTTTTTCTTCTCATAATGTCTATTTTTCTTTAATTGATTATCAGATATTGCTTTATTAACTTGATTTATGGTAAGGTTTTAAATCTCGGTCAATTTCTTGGTTAAATGTCAAAACGAATTTGCTTATATTATCCTTCCTTTGCTGTTTCAAGAATTAAGCTTTTCTACTGTTTCAAGTTTGTTTGTGCGTTTGAAAGTTCCTTGCATCTTACAAACCAGCTAAATTTGGATTCACTATTGAACTTTTGGAATATGGACCACACTTGTTTAGTTTTTTTACTAATGCTGCTCTTTATCTTTATCTCCTTGTAAGTTGATAGCATTTTTTTACGTGAACTTAATGCTATTTTTTGGATGTTATATTTTTATTTGATTGTATTTGCATTTTGAATTGTGCACAATTTTACATTTTACCTTTGGTTATACGGAAATGCAAGATGGTTTTCTCTAATACTATAAGATGTTTATTTGTCTAATGCTTAATTGGCCCTGTTGTGCATACTAATGGGTTACGAATAGATACAAGTTCTATATGAAATTTATTCCTTGTTTGAATATAACTCCCTTCTATATAAGTACTTATAGGTCAAGAAAATAAGAAGTTAAAGTGAAATAGGGTTCTTCCATATGTTTATAATTAGCCTATGCACAACTTAAGTTGTAAAACCAATCTCATCTAGCTTTTTCAAAAGACAATTTTAACTTGTGTATAATATTAATTTATTAGGGAAGCTTGTTTAACATCGATATCTTTTCATAGCTGCTAACACTATTTCTCATTTTTTATTGTCCTTTGAAGTAATTTGTTAGGCATTTTCTGATTTATCCGTGTCCATAATGTCACTTGTGTTTTTACAGGCTACTTTTGACTGTTTGCTGAAAAGCTACGGTTTTCTAACACTGGAGTTCTGGAAGGAGACTCGGTTCTCCAAATCACCATTCCAAGAGTACACAGATCTATTGGCAAAGCCAACAGGAAAGGCCCTGATCCTCGAGGAGGAAAGGGTGGAGGCTTGAGTAAGCAGCAGTAGTTTTAATTTTATCGGATGATTGTGTCTTAAGCATGCCTTTTGTTATTTACTTTTCTATTGAGGGACGTATTATATAACTCCATGTTTTTCCTTTTTTCTCAAGTTTAGTTGAATGGATATTTACTGAGTTTCAAACACGGGTTCATTAAAATTTTCGTGCTGTTCTAACCAAATCATGATTCAAAGAAAAGAAAATGTGTTTCTGCATTCCCAATGAATGGAGAGCTGGTTTAGTTAATACTATATCTTCGTTGTATTTGGTTGTCATATGACCATGTCTGTTAATTGGATGTGCGTGTTGAATCTGCTTTCTTCCCATGTGAGGAGCTGCTATCGTTATTTGAATTGGTATATTTTAATTTTAATCCAGCACTCAATAATACCCTTCACTGTATGTAGACGTCGATCAAATGTTTAATATGCTGCTGTAAAAATACATTCATGGGTGTTGTTCTTTTTCTGCTTTCTGGTTATGAATTAAACTTGTTGGATCGTTGTGTTGCGTGAGGTAAGTTGTCACATTACATTGGAAAGAAACCTATTTATACCCCACAACATAAGTGATCACGACCTCACTTCCAAGGATTGAATCTATAACGGTACAAGTCACTGCTTTATATTTAGGTTGTTGTGCAAGCGAAACTACGATGCTCTTCACCAATCCAAAGTAGTGGCCCCTTTATATTTGTGGTGCCACCTTCAAGCATGGTGGGAAGGACCCTCCATGTGAACAAGTCTGAGAGCACACAACATACGAATAAAAGTGGTTTACGATACACCTCTACTCTCCATAATTTGTCACTCTAATGACAACAGAGATTAAAATCCCATCAAATTGAGTTTGTAATCCAATCACAAAAGCCATGCCATCAAAACGTTTTGATTTCATTGTAAAGGCAGACATAATTTACAAATCAACAGAACAGTGAACCAAGAACTATTAGACTAAAGAATTTCTTTCAATCAAAATAAAACCGATCATCATAAATTAAAGAATAAACCATCAATTTTATCATAAAGGTATTATTCTCTCTCCTATTCTTAAAAGTTAAAATAATCAAATTATACAAGTAATTCATCAAGTATTAAAAAATATATTAAATAATCTTTCAAGCAATAAAAAATCCTTCAAATTAGTTCTTAGATAGTAAAATACGTCAATCTAGAATCTACATAAATAGATTTTTAGAAACTATTTATATAATTTTATTATTTTAAAGCCTGTATAAGAGAAGTAATACTTGAGAGACTAAATTGATTGATTACTCACTCTAAAATAATCATCTCTCCAACAATCCCCCCGGGTTAAAGAAAAGGATGTAAATATATAATTAGCAATATTCTAAGCCGAATGCAATGTTTTGTTATTTATACAAAATTTAGATGTTTTCTATTCTCTCCGCTATTTTCAAATTTGGACACGAGCATACAATTCCCTGCCAGTAGTGAGATTAGACAGTTTATGCAGTTTGGTACATTTTTATTTATTTTTTTGACATTATGATACCTACACTGGAATGTTATTAATGATTCTCTTGCTCATCTACAAGTTCTACCATGATTTCTTACCAATTTAAGATGACTAAAACTTTCCCCGTAATAGCATAAAGAAAATCAATTACAACAAGTTTGTCCAGACATTCTAAATCCAGGATTACCCATTTCTATTAATCCTATGAGTTGAAAACGTTAAACGTCATATGTATGTGTTAATGATAGTCACTAGTGAGTTTGTCCAGCTAAGCTCATCCTGGGCCCCATTGGCTATCGTACGCACCCATATCGAAGATGTTTCACTTGCAATGCATGGAGTGCGCATTACGCTACCGGTTTATCTTGAAGCTGAACCCTCCTTTATTAGACTGATTAAGATGATGAGAAAGTGTTTCCCTGTCACTCACTCAGTATTGGTCTGCTTAACTATAACAGCCAGCTATACACTGATTACTCAGATTTATTTAATCTCACTATCACTCTCACTGCAAAAACAACACACTGCAACAATTAAATAAATAAATAAATAAAAGTGGAAAAGAAGAAAAGCCCAGATTTATAATCACAATCTAGAGAGAGAAACAAGCAGACTATGAAACCTTCTATCTCCGAATTTCTCTCTCTAAAACCACCGTCTCGTTCTCAGAGCAGCTGCACTTTCTCTCCGACTCTCGCTCGGAGGAGCACTTGGATGTGAGTGGTTTCGACATCGGTTAGATCGGCCATGGCGGAGGTTTCCGGCGAGGGGGGAGCAGAGGCGACGGTGGCCACGCCGGTGCTGCCGTTGGCGGTGTCTGGATCGTTCAAGGAAGGGAAGAGCTCGTCGCGGAGGCGCGCGCATTCGATGAGGCCGAGCCTCGACGCGGACGAGTTCATGAACCTGTTGCACGGTTCGGATCCGGTGAAGGTGGAGCTCAATCGGTTGGAGAATGAAGTGAGAGGTGCGAAAATGAGACTCGATCTGGCGAGTTCTTAACCTGATTTTGCTGCTTCGTGTTGTTCACTAATCACTGTGTTGCGTGTTTGTAGATAAGGACAGAGAATTATCAGAAGCGCAGGCGGAGATCAAAGCCTTGAGGCTCTCCGAACGACTCAGAGAAAAGGCCGTTGAAGAGGTCACTTTCTAATTTTCGCCTTCGTTATATATTATTCAACCGAAATTAAAATAAATTAATTACAAATTTCCAAAATGATCATTGCTGTTACTGTTAGTGTTAAGACTTAGGATTATGGAAACTTTATTACTAATTTCTTTAGGTTTTTACTTTTGCACTGGACAATGTTTCTTTGTTGATTGATTTTATTTTTTTACCAAAGATATATTTGTTTTTTTTTTATATTTTATTATTATTATTATTACAAAGTGCTCTGTATATTTCCGTGTTTGTTTGTTGGTGATATTGTTTCGACTTTGCTTTTGGTGTTTATTGTATATATTTTTTTTTGCTCTAGAGTCATTATGTATGTCAGTTTTTCCGTGTCATATATTTATGCAGGTAATTATGTTTTGGCTGATGTAGGGGGTGGGGCTACTTTTTTGTTTCATATTTTAACCTTATTGGTGGTGTTATAATGATTTCAATTGTTTCTTGTGCATGGTTTACTTGAAAACTTGTCCCTATGCCATAATTTCACTTATTCATGTTACTGCTGTTTCTTAATGTATACTTTCATGACTTTGCGTCAACTTGAAATGTAACTTTATTTTTTGTTGTTGTTTTTTTCCTTTCACTGTAGCTTACTGAAGAATTGTCAAGGGTTGAGGGGAAGCTGAAGTTAACAGAATCTCTTCTAGAAAGCAAAGTAATGCTTGAAGCCTCTATCAAGCTTAGCGAGGAGTAAATTTCTGAGGTTACGTGGTGTGTTTTTACTAAACTGGATATTTCTTGCAGAATCTTGAAATAAAGAAAATTAATGATGAAAAGAAAGCATCGATGGCAGCTCAGTTTGCAGCTGAAGCCACTCTTCGAAGGGTCCATGCTGCTCAGAAGGATGATGACATGCCTCCTATAGAGGCCATTCTTGCTCCTCTGGAGGCTGAACTTAAGCTTGCGCGGCAAGAGGTATTATTACTTTGTTCTTCTACTTTGAATGGTGATTCCCATGAGAATAAAATGATGAAGGGGACTGAAGCTGACTTGTCATAGGTGATTTATGTCATTATTTTCTTCAATTTGTTTCGAACAGATAGCAAAACTTCAAGATGATAACAAAGCTTTAGACCGTCTCACCAAATCTAAAGAAGCAGCACTTATTGAAGCTGAGAAGACTGTACAGATTGCCTTGGCTAAGGCCTCCATGGTGGATGATCTCCAAAATAAAAATCAAGAGCTAATTAAACAGATTGAGATTTGCCAGGTATTTGCAATTTTGTATTGTGTTTCTCTCTCAAGTATGCCAGACATAATAATGTAATTTCTGACATTTGGTTTCATCATCACCTCTCCCAGGAAGAAAATAAAATTTTGGACAAAATGCATAGACTGAAGGTGGCAGAGGTTGAAAAGCTTACCCAAACCGTGAGAGAACTAGAAGAGGCTGTCCTTGCAGGTGGTGCAGCTGCAAATGCTGTGAGAGATTATCAACGGAAATTTCAAGAAATGAATGTAATGTGTCACACTTACCAACTTTACTCTTCTAATTTGTTTACTCAATCATTACATTGACCATAGCTAAAAGCATCTTTTGTTGCATGATTTGTTTTGATACTATATAGGAAGAAAGAAAAACTCTTGACCGGGAGTTAGCTCGTGCCAAGGTAACAGCAAACAGAGTAGCTGTAGTGGTTGCAAATGAATGGAAAGATGCTAATGACAAAGTGATGCCTGTGAAACAATGGCTTGAAGAACGACGATTCTTGCAGGTGGATATCATTTCTGATTCCTTTGGATTTAATCTTTTGTGCCTTTTTTTTTATAAAAAAAAGTATATATCTTCTTGCATTTGGTTTCCCTTCAATACGGTTTCCATTTTTTTACCAAACTACACTTTTATTAGGGAGAGATGCAGCAACTTCGGGACAAGCTTGCTATAACTGAGCGAACTGCAAAGTCTGAAGCACAGTTAAAAGTAATAATCTGGTTTTTCAGCCCCCATGTATTAGCTTAGGGATTACTTCTGCCATTACTCAAGGTAAACCTTTTACAATTTTCAGGAAAAATATCAATTAAGGCTTAAAGTGCTACAGGAGAGTTTGAGAGAAACTTCTAACAGTATTAATCGCGGCACCTCAGAGGGAAGATGTGTTAGCAATGGGCCTTCTCGACGTCAATCCCTAGGTGGAGCTGATAACATCTCAAAACTAACATCTAATGGGTTTTTGAAGAGATCACCGTCCACTCAAATTAGGTCTTCTGTGTCTTCAAGCACAGTTTTGAAGCATGCTAAAGGCACATCTAAATCATTTGATGGTGGTACAAGGTCATTAGAAAGGAGTAAAATTCTTCTAAATGGAAAACCTCCAAGTTACTCATTCAACCAGTCTTCCGAAGGAACCAAAGTCAGGGAAGAAAAAGATAAATGGAAAGGAAATTCAGATGATAAACCAAATGACTTCCCAACAGTGGATACAGACGATAGTGTTCCAGGAGTTTTGTATGATTTGCTGCAGAAAGAGGTCTTAGCCTTGAGGAAAGTTGGTCATGAGAAAGATCAAAGCCTAAAAGATAAAGATGATGCCATTGAAGTTAGTATTTTTTTGTTCTTGGATATTAATCTTAGATTTCTAATTGATAATTATAATCTTAGCTAATTGTTGCAATGGTTGTTATCTGTCAGATGCTGGCAAAGAAAGTAGATACATTGACCAAAGCCATGGAAGTTGAGGCAAAGAAGATGAGAAGAGAAGTAGCTTCCATGGAGAAGGAGGTAGCTGCAATGCGTGTTGAAAAAGAACAAGACACAAGAGCAAAGCGTTTCAGTAATGTAAAGGGCCCTGTGAACAGTGCTCAGCATCAGCTTGTTTCTGGAAGGTACCCATTTTGCTTTTGTTCTTTGGTTTAATTCCTGTACAATTTATTCAATGGAGTGCCATGTCTTGCTGTTTTCTATAAATGATTTTGTTACCGGGAACTTTGCATATCTTATGGATTCATTTTCTTCCTTTTTTCACTGTTATTTTCTCTTCACCTAGTGGGATAAGACTTTGTTGTTGTTGTTGTATTTCACTGTTACTTTCCAGGTATATTTCATTAGGTGTTTCTGTTCAAGGTCAATTATGAACTATTTTGATTTCCTGGATTTTAGGTTACAGAATGTGTATTTGTTTATGGTCTCTCTTTGCACTGAATATCACCCGTAATTCCTACCTAATAGATAATTTTGTTTTCACCCTGGGCCTCTTGTTTTGGTAACTGAACAATGTCTAGGCTTTTTAACAAATGTGACGAAGTGATTTGCATTGAAAAACTTTACGTCAATTTTCTGAAAAGGAAGAACATTGTTATATATCCTAACTTATATTTGATATTTCTTTGCATATATGCTACATCTTTTACCTCGCCTTGGCATTATTTACATAAATTATCTGTCAGATGTTATTACTTTGTTTCAGGTCTTCTGTAAATACACATAATTTCTAGAATATTTCTCTACTTTGTCCTCTTGTGTGAGAGTAATTTTCCTTCAAATGACACTATTTGTTTGGTTTGCTCTCGTCTACCAAATATTTTTTTAACATATTGTTGGCATTTCTACCAAACTTAACTGTGTTTGCATGTAATTGTCAAAATCCCTGTTGGCATAGTATTTATTTTGTTGATGCTTTGTCAACAATTCTTCAATTTGCAACAACTCCTGAATTGGTGATTTACATTGTTTCTGACTTTCTGATTTCTCCATTATCTTGGGTGAATGACGGGAATGCTATATTTGTGCAGAAATGTGGCACGGGGAGGATTAACACGCAGCACGCAATGACAATCGTCTCTTGAAGAGGCACTAAGGAGTGGGTTTTCATAGCATCGTTCTTCTGCCCTTCTTTGTTTACTTTATTTTTTCTTTTGTCTTTTCCCCCCCAATTGATTATAAGATTGTAACTGGCATTCCGACAACCATTATTTATGTTATTGGCCATGGATTGATGGTGAGAAGAGCGTTTAAGGAATCGGTATGCGCCTGACAGACTTTGTATTTCCTGCTTAGAGAGAGATCGGCTAAGAAGCCAGGCAAAGGAAGAAAATTAACTTGGAGCTAACCTTCAGCTTTTCTTTGAGTGGCTGTGTGGTTGTATAGGTAGCCGCTTTATATCCCCCCTTTCTCCTTTTTGCAGTTGATATTTGTAATACGCAGATAGTGTGATTGTGTCCTCTCATCTCAGGTTTGTTAATATCTTTGTAATCAGATCAAGATCTAAACTTATTTGGTTGTGTTATACATTAATAGTTTCGAGTTGATTTATATGTTCATGTTTGTGTGAAACACGAAGTGCTGCCTTTTCATTTATTCCTCCGTTGTTAAAACTTGGTAATATCCGTACCAGTAAGCCACAATAACCTGCCTTAAATAATATATGCACGACAAATGGTTAGCCAACAACGTTTTAATCTAGAACAAGTTTTTGTAGGAAATTTGTTTGTAATGTTTTAGGGTAAAACTCGCTCCATTAAATTGCATTGTCTTTCTTTTTTATTTTGAAAATTATACTTCTCTCTTTTCATGTCAATATGTGCTCAAGTTGAAAACTTATTGAATATTTGTTCTTCAAATTGAGAATGGTGATACTTTATTCGGGATAAGCCAAAAATATTCTTTATAAGTGATTCATTTCTATAAACCTTATTCTAAAAAATTTTGTAGCAAATCTGATTTCTTTGGGCTGATATTGATCCAAATTCAATTGTCAAAAGCTCCGTAAATCACATCCCCGGCTATTGTTATTGGGCATTTCCATTTCCCACCCATTTCAACCGAGTTAAAAGAGACGACCCTTGCCTAATGCCTAGCATCGACCTTCACAGTGTGGTATGTATGTCTCATCTGGTCTCAGCAGTCAAACGATTCCAGAAATCAAAGAACAAAACTCATCCAAGAATATGGACTTCACTTTTGCTGCTGAAACAGTATAATTATAAAGCATGCGTTGGTTTTGTGATCTACTTCCATACTGATGATACTTTCATGAACATTGTTACGGTGTGTTCAGTTTCCAGTTAGGAAAGTTCAAAAGTCAAAACCATAGTTTGGGTGAAAGTTACAACAGAAATGTTTTTGCTCAATCCATGTTTGGAACTTTACAAACAGAAATCCACACGCACACCAATGGGCTATACTGCCCTATGAATTTCTTCAAAGCCTTAATTTGATTGATTTGCATGCTGCAGAGAGCCTTAATAATCAACTTTTGTTAGAAGATGCTTTAGGCACTCCCTTTATTCGGTTGTTTATTTCCCATTGATAAAAAAAAATCGACTTTTTCAGCTTACTTAAATACACCAAGAGACTTCAAAATTCTGTGGTGCTATTAGTTTATTACTAAATAATGAAGGAAACAACAAACATTGTGCATATTATCAAAGGTTTCAATGCATATTATCAAGGTTTTAGACTTTATTCCGCCTCCAAAGATTATTGTGCATAAAGAATAAATTGAAAAATTGATATGTCATCTATTGGCAATACAAATGCAATAACAGTACAAATGAGGGACAAAATAGATAAAACTTAGTTCTCCAATTGATGACAGTATTACTTTGCGATAGTTTTACCAACTGTAGCAAAAACAAAAAAATAAAATTGTGGAGCTAAAGAGAAACAGTTCGTCTGTATAATAGTTCATCATCACTCTCCTCTTCCTCATCTGACACTAGGCCATTCCCTGGTAGCTCTAATTTCCCTCCCATACAGAATCTGGGGCCTACACTCTCAGTTTCAATGTAATGACCCTGCAACCTCTCTTCAAACCTCTGGTCACTACAATTCAGCATCCAATTCAAGGAACACCTTATCCCTTTACTCTTCAGCCTCTGGTATCTGGGTTTGATCCTGGACTCCAAACTATAAGTAAAATACTCAGGGAATTCCACAAGCTCTTGCAAGGGCCTCCCCATCTCACTCTTGAAGAAGTAATAGCTGTTCTTCATGAGCTCAACTCTCAGTGCCACCAACTGAGGACACTTGACCACCATACTTGCCACGTCCTGTGCCAGTATCGTCCTTCCAAGGAGAAACTCAACCGGCTTCATAATCACATGTTGGTGGAGACTAACCACCTGTGGCATGTTCTCCACCACGCGTGCAAACCCTTCAGGGTCAACCTTAAGCTTCAAACTGAAAAAGTACTGCTGCGTGGATAACTTAGCCTTAAGAGGCAGCCCGAGAATCTGCGGATATTGAGCAATAATCGAAGCCAAACAATCCCTCCCAACACCAAAGCTAATCAAACATTCCACATTGGGTTTCACAGTCTCTTCAAGATCATAGCCAAGAACATAAGCTCTCTTCTCCAACATCCTGGCCAAAACCTTCTTCGGCAGCCCTAAATCGACCAAGTAATCAATCATCGGCTTTATCACAGTCCCAACTCTCATCCCTAATAAATAAGGATACTGAGTGACCATTGGACCAATATCTCTAGGGTTCACACCAATACTAACAAGATAAGCCACTGAAGTGCTCATAGTACCCTCAAGCTTGAAGCCAAGAAGTTCAGGGTACTTTTGCAACACATAGCCAATATCATCTTTCTCCACATCAAGCCCCCTAAGGAACTTAACAACAGGAGCAAGCTCAACAATGACACTAGCATGCAATACCTGCGGGTAATTCTTAACAAATCCACCAAGCTTGGGCCTTGCGATCCCAATTTTTTCCAAGTACCCCAAGACGGGGATCATGTTTTTTCTGACACTGCACCCCAACATTAGAGGGTAGTTGTTGATGTCGTCGACGGTGAGACCTAATTTCTGGAGAAACTCGACGCGCTCGCGCATGACGTCGACGGTGGAGGGAAGCTCGAGGTCGTGCAATTCGTCGGGGATGATTCCCAAACCCTTGAGGTAATCGAAGATGATTACTCGCGAAACGAGCTTCTCCTTGCGACCCTGGATCACGCCCCACGTCACCGATGGCATCTCATATTCGGGGAGTTTCGATGCTGATGATTGGGTTCCATAATAAACCCTAAAAAGGGTTTTGGGGATTTTGGTAAAGGGGTTGTGGTCGTGCGGGTGACGAGAAAATGCATTGGCGTGGTGGGGAATTAAGGTTGATAACAAGTTAAGGACTTTTCTTCTTGCGACCATTGATTCAAGTGAAGCGAAGCTCGAACAGTAATACAATGGTTATGGTGGTTTCGTTTCAACTTTCAACAGCGACTAACGTTAGATGCAATGCAAACGCAACTACAGCTCAAGGAGCTGGGAGAATGGAAAATGGGCTTCAAGCCCGTTCCTCTTTTGCTGGTTGGGCCTCATCCAACATATAAATATTTTCTTACTTTTTTAATTCAGTTATTTTAATATTAAAAACAACACAAGAAAACACAATGTTCAGTTGCGACTAGTATAATAATTAGATAATAAATGTTAGAATATTATCCATGTTAATAAAAAAAAATTAGTAAGCTAATATTTTTATTTATGAAATGTTAATATTTGTTTTTGTTTTTATCCAGAACTATTTTTTTATTATATGTTAACACAAATTTGAAATGACAACATAAGTAATTTAGTTATTTTAATATGGTAACAAGAAAACACGGTTGCGAATATTTTAGAATTTTTGTTTTTATTTCATTTATTCGGAGAGTGTCAATGTCATGTGACAATAACATTCAAAAAATGACTTTAGAACTAACTCCTTTTCATTTTGTTCAAAACCTACATAGGAACCTGTGATTGTGAAGTGACCATTTGCCCCATCACATACTCACTAAATAAAGAACCGTTTGGTTCGTCTCCATTAACTTTATTTTATTTTCTGTTGATGCTGGTTTCCTCGTTCGAAATTCCCATCTTTTTGGATGCACATTAATTCGGCATCCCTCGAAGAAGCGCGTTTGATCTAAAACCATAAACCTCTGTCTCGTTAGATCTCCTTCTTCCGTTCTCTAAACCTCTCCTCCGATCCGATCTGATCCAAAATGGCGACGATGACGAGCTTGATTGGTCTCATCAATAAGATCCAACGAGCCTGCACCGTTTTGGGAGATCACGGTGGCGAGGGCTTGTCGCTCTGGGAGGCTCTTCCCTCTGTCGCCGTCGTCGGTGGACAGGTACCGAACCAACACCTTCTCCATTCTAACTTCAATGCTTTCTATCTGTTTCTTTTAATTTATTTTGTGGAATATCAGAGTTCAGGGAAATCGTCGGTGCTAGAAAGTGTTGTCGGGAGAGATTTTCTGCCTCGTGGATCTGGTGAATCTTTCTCTCTTTCTTACTATGTTCTGCTCTCGTTTGTTATTTTACGAGATCTATTTATCAATGTAGTTCATAAGGAGCTACTCCTAATATATATAGATGTACAAGAAATGATGCCATGCTTGCTAGTGGTTACTGAGTGTGAAATGAAACACCATTATCCAAAAGTGGTTACTGTTGTTGTTTGGTAAGAAAATATGAAGACTTTTTTGGAGATTTTGGTTTACTGTAAATAGCTTCTCCCAGGTGGCCATGTTTTTATTATTATTATTATTATTATTATTATTCATGGAGGATGGTTATCGGTTATAACGTATTTCATGAGATCAGCAATGTAGTTGATACGGACCAAAGTGACTTGCTTGATGTTGAGTTGAAGAAGCGCCCAAAAGCACAAACTAATCAGTGGGAGACCAATAGGGCTGTTGTCACCAGGCCCATTCGTAACAAGGCAGTACCTGTGAAATTGAGAGATTATGTTTAGGAATAGAAGGGGAGGAAAAGTTAACAAAATGCTGTCATGCATGTGATCCCTAGTCTGTTAGTATATTCTATCTTTCTGTTATACAATAGCCTATGCTAGTATGCCACGTATGAGTTTGTTACGCCAGAATGTGGGGTGCTGAGATATATGTAATGAATTTGTCGAGAAGAAAGGATATGAAAAAGAATATTATCAGATCTGAATTCTCCCCCTTAACCTCCCTTAAACCCCTGGAGTTACTCCTACTCGAAAGGAGATTATCCTCTCTTATCAGTAGTTCATAAAGTGGTTACTAAGTGCGGAACGACAAAAGTGGTTACTTTTTTTTCGGAAGAAAGTATGAAGATTTTTGAGAGATTTTTTGGTTTACTGTAAATAGCTTATCCCAGGCGGCCATTTTTTTATTTTTCTGTTTTCCGTGGAGGATGGTTATTGGTTATAACTTATTTCCTTGCCTCTGAATGGTTTTTTGCCTTTTTTTTTCTGTAAGGTATTGTTACACGGAGGCCACTAGTGCTGCAACTTCACAAGACGGAAGAAGGGACACATGAGTATGCTGAGTTTCTTCACATACCGAGAAGGAGATTCACCGACTTTGGTAAATGAAGTTTCTAACTAAAATTCTTCTATTTCTGTTTTAGCCAGATGGGCAATAATGAGTGGATAACATCACGTACAACAAGCAGCTTGAATAATCTTTTCAGTTCATTTGTTTGTTAATAAAAGTGTAAATAATTTTTCTAGTACTGTAGCTTTGAAATGAAAATAGACGCTATGATTGTAGATGGGACGTATTCTATGCAGTATGTACATTTTGCAAGGGTCTGTTTTAGCTTGGGGATTTATTATGTTTGTGTATGTGTCCATTGTTCAGTGTGGGACAAACAAGTAATGTCTCAATTATACTATTTTTTTTTATTGGCAAATGTTAGTTGTTAGATGTTAGTTTTGTTAGCAAAGGGGATCCAACCCGCGACCTTCTCCCCTAACCATCCAACCCACCTTATATATCCCTACGATTATACTATTATAATGTCTCAATTAATTGATTCTCTAACGTTCCTTTAATGCCTGTGCAGCTGCTGTGAGGAAGGAAATAGCAGATGAAACAGATCGTATAACTGGGAAGACAAAGCAAATTTCTAACATTCCAATTCATCTCAGCATTTATTCTCCAAATGGTTTGTTTTTGTATTGGCCGTTGATAACATGACTAGAATCTTGAAAGCATTGATTTGATTGAGAACTTGTAAATTATTTTAAAACTGTTCTCAGTGTCTTTCTTATCATTTCCACTTCATTGAACATTTGATTGTGGTGACTAATGATGGCTTATGATTTAAAATAACTACATTTTGTGAAGTAGTTGAACAAATCTTCTCTTCCAAAACTTGTAGGACTTAATCTTCTGCTTTATTTCTTCCAAGTTGCTGATTTAGTTTCTGTGCAAATACTATGCATTCTCAAGTTTTGGGCCCTAGTTGCAAAAGATTTTCGTTTTTGGAAATTGTGGTAAACAGTGATTTCAGGGAAAATTTTAGGTGGACTCTAATAATTGTGAGAATCATTATAAACACTAAACAGTGATAGCTCTGGTATAGTTTCTAGTTCACTTCAGATAGGCTTAACAATTTTTTTGGGTTTGAAGATTTCCTTGCCGCATTGCACTTGCTGGTTACTAAATTTTGGAAATCATAATTAATTTCTTTTGGTTGAAGAACGTTGGCTCTCTCTTTTAATCCTTACCCTCCTTGTTGGCAAATGGGAATATTGAAGACATAGTTAATTCTTTCTTTCTATATGACATTTTGGTTTGAGATGTCAGATGTATGATGATTTTATGTGGCTTTTTTTGCAGTTGTGAACTTAACCCTTATAGATCTTCCTGGGTTAACGAAGGTTGCAGTAGGTAAGCCTCAATATATTTCCCAGTACGGTTTTACAAATTGATTGGTATTCTGAGAAGACTCATCAGAATCTGACATATAATGAAAATTTGGCTTCTCTTGCAGAGGGACAACAGGAGAGTATTGTTCAAGATATTGAAAATATGGTCCGTTCTTATGTTGAGAAGGTAATTAACTTTTAAGCAAACTGAACTACCTTTCTAATATACTTCTGCCAAATTCATTGTCTACACTTGTTCATATAGATTACCTTCTTGTTTCTTGTGAATGATCTAACTGAGTTCTTTGATTGTGAAGCCAAACTGCATTATCTTAGCTATCTCTCCTGCAAATCAAGATATTGCCACTTCAGATGCCATAAAAATCGCCAGAGAAGTTGACCCTTCAGGTATGGCTGTTTATTTATATTGGAAGGAATTCCAAGGGTAGACACTGTTTCTTTCAATTTTCTTTTTTCTCATTCTTTCTTGGCCAGCATTCATTTAGAAGTTTTTTTTCTTTTTATATTTTTTTCAGGTGAAAGAACATTTGGTGTCGTTACCAAACTTGATCTTATGGATAAAGGAACTAATGCAGTTGATGTATGTTTTCTTAACAACTACTACCATCTTCTGTTTCAGTGTTCAGTAACTTAAATTGACTTTGATGCATTTAAATAAGAACACCAAACTTGATCTTATGGATAAAGGAACTAATGCAGTTGATATATGTTTTCTTAACAACTACTACCATCTTCTGATTCAGTGTTCAGTAACTTAAATTGACTTCGATGCATTTAACTAAGATTATATAGTTTATTGTTGAGTGCGAGTTGCAAAATGATGAAAGTTTTTTATGTGAATCCTGAAGGTTCTCGAGGGAAGGCAATACAGGCTGCAGCATCCATGGGTTGGAATTGTGAACCGTTCACAAGCTGATATTAATAGAAACGTAGACATGATCGCTGCTCGTAGGAAGGAGCGGGAATATTTTGAGACAAGTCCTGAATATGGACATTTGGCGCATAAAATGGGCTCAGAATATCTTGCTAAGCTTCTATCCCAGGTATTCTCATTCCTATTTTCTAATTAATTCAAGTAATTTTCTGTAACATTTTGATATATTACTAACTTACTATTCTTCAATGGATTTCTGATTGTTCCTTTGATGGTTTTTATAACTACAGCATTTGGAGCAAGTTATCAGGCAGAAGATACCTAGCATCATTGCCTTAATAAATAAGACAATTGACGAGCTTAATGCAGAGTTGGACCGTATTGGCAGGCCAATTGCTGTGGACTCAGGGGTCAGAACAGAGACCGATACTGAAATAAATCTTTGATTTGAAAATACTTGATTTCTGAGTGTTTTAAGTGGTGCTTTTTTGCTTATGTAGGCCCAACTTTACACTATTTTAGAGATGTGTCGTGCATTTGACAAAGTGTTTAGAGAACACCTGGATGGAGGGTAAGTGCTCTTTTTTTTTTAGGTGAAAGGGTAAGTGCTCTTATTGAGCTCTAGAATTGGCTTCTAGTATACTTTTGTTTTCTTTTCATAACAAATAATTATGCAACTTTTTTTTTATGCCTTATGGTTTTAACCTTTTTAGAAAGTTAATCTATTTGATTAACCAACTATTTCAGACGTCCTGGTGGGGACCGGATATATGGAGTTTTTGATCACCAATTACCGGCTGCTTTAAAAAAGCTCCCTTTTGATCGCCATCTTTCTTTAAAAAATGTCCAGAGAGTTGTCACTGAAGCTGATGGGTATCAGCCCCATCTGATTGCTCCAGAGCAGGGTTATAGAAGACTCATTGAAGGGTCAATTGGCTATTTCAAAGGCCCAGCTGAAGCCTCTGTGGATGCTGTAATCTTCTTGACTTTATTACATTTTGTTTTAATCTGTCATTCTGTTCCTTGGTCTGATGAAATTACCAGATATTGATATGAAATACTTGTTTAGATGTGATATTCTTCACTGATGCTGTATTTTTTTTTTCAAAATAAAGCTCTATCACCCTTCAAGTGATCCATCTTAGGGGTGTTCAGAACCGAACCAATCCAAAAACAAAACCGAAAACCAATCCAAAAAACCGATAACTGATCAAAACCGATTTTTTTGGATCTATTTTTCCTGAAACCGAGTGGTTCAGTTCAGTTTGGAATTTTGGAACCGACCCAAACTGAACTGAACCACAAGTGTTAGTGTATTATGCTGTTGCTGTGTGTGTGCACTGCTGGCTTGCCCAATATACAACACATTGTTTCAAACAAAACCATATCCACTAAAGAGTCTTTAGTGAAAACCTAAATTAGTAACCCTCAGACCTCATCCTCAACCTCTCGAGTCTCATGTGCCTCTACTCTCTACCCCTGAACGCCGAACGGACCTCTCGTGAATTTGCAGTGCCGCTGTCACCTCTCTTGCGAATCCGTCATGCCTCTAAGATCTAGCCCTTAAGTTGATTTTTGTTCATTTGTTAATGTATTTATTTTTGTTTGTGTTCGTTTGATTAGAGATTTTTGTGTTTGATTAGATACCTTTCCTGCTGGAGCTTCCTTAAGAGGGTTTATGGTTTTAGCACAAAAGCTTTTACTTGTTTAATGTATTTAGTTTTGCCTAAATGACATGTATATAGTTTCTAATTCTATTTTTTTTTCCCTTTTCTCTTGATGGCTCTAAAGATTGGAACTAAGGCTTTATTGTTGCAGCAGGCACTTTTACCTGGTCCTTTATCGTGGCTGTTTTTTCTTTCCATTTTTTTTATGAATCAGATGTTTACACTTTATAATAGAGATTTTGAGTTAAATTATATTTTCAATAGACATTTTCAGATTTACATTAGATGTCACATGTTTGAATTGATTTCTTTTTGCTGTGTTTAAAGTTTGGAAGTTGTGTTTAAATTTCAACATCAAGCCTAGATTATATATGTATAATTAATAATTCTTTTTATTTTTTTTCAGTTTGCGTTGTAGGTGTAATAAACTTATTAAGTTATCAAATTCCATTAATCCACAACCCCACTGTGGATGTTGGCTATTATGTTTTTATGCTGCTAATTGTTATCATTTTAGTTTGTATTGTGCTGTTTTAGAAAAATGTTTTGAATTAATGATCATTTTAATTTGGATTGTGCTGTTTTAGAACTACTGGCAAGAACATGTACTGTTTGTATTGTGTTGTGCTGACTTTATTTGGCAAATTCTCACTAGAATGTTCAACAATTTTATAGTGACCAAAAACCGATCCTAACCAAACCAATTGGTTCGGATTTTATATTAAAATAAAACAGAACTGAACCGCATGTAATTTTTATGTTTGGTACAGGTGACTTTTTGATAAAAAACCAAACCAAACCAAGCTGCAAACACCCCTTTATTCCATCCTATTGTTTATCCTGACCTAGTTTATTTCAAGGCCAAATGAAGTTAGTGAAAATCATGAGATCATATGAATATATATAAGCACACTATTGTGAATGACCTAGTTTCCTCTTCTTTTCTCCCATTTCAACCCAAACCTTGACCATTGTTAAAACTGAAATTGCATGACTGCTGAATTCTTTTTGCTTTCTGAATCTCTTTCTAATCATAGATAATTTCCCATGGTGAAATCCTGATGTATTCCATACCAAAAACTATAAATTTGAAATTTGTTTCTCGTACTCGTTGGCACTTGGCATATTTCAGTCTACCACATGATGGCTGTTTAACCTGTGTTTTTCCTTTTCTTTTTGTTACTAAAATGAAATAAGTTACTCCTCAAGGAATGGTTTTCCTCATTTACATTTCTGTAATAAGTGTTTGTTCTTGTTCTTTTTTGTATTAAATTTCCCAGTGAGATGTTGTGCTTTCCATTTATAAATTACATGCTTTCTTCTACTCTACAGGTCCACTTTGTTTTAAAAGAACTTGTGCGGAAGTCAATTTCAGAAACTGAGGTGAGCAATGTTTTAGTTGATGTAACTCTTTTCAGACAAATCATGATTTTAAAATAAACATGCGAGTTGGATGTGACTGTTCGTATTTCACATCTAATTCATGCATCCAAGGTAGTTATTAGGGTTTCTTTTCAGGTGTGAAAAAATACTGAATGTTCAATGGCTAATAATGCAGGATATTAGTAGTATATTTCAGCACTAAATAAATGATGTAAGATGCCGTTCCAGGCTTGTGATTGTGAATAGTGCTTCGGACATTAACTTTAGAATTTGAAAGGAATTAAGGTGAATTTGGATGGAGGAAATCACTTGGGAAGAGAGAATTAAATCTTACAATTGTTCTACTTCATGACTTGTAGGAACTAAAAAGATTTCCCACACTTTCAAATGATATAGCAACTGCTGCAAATGAAGCTCTGGAAAAATTCCGAGAAGAAAGCAGGAAGACAGTTTTACGGTTGGTCGATATGGAGTCTAGCTATTTAACAGTGGAATTTTTCAGGAAGATTCATTTTGAACCAGAAAAGAATCCAAATGGACCACCAAATCCAAATCGGAATGGTCCCCCCAATATGGATAGTTATACTGACAATCACCTGCGCAAAATTGGTACAAAATTTTCTATGAGCCTTTTTCGCAACAATTAAGTATAATATTGTAGTTTATAAGTATATCATTATTCTAGGACTACAAGACTGATTTGGATGAGCTTATAAACAGTCTTTTTTATTTAAGTATATAATAAAACTTGTCTTTTATTAAAAGTAAGTTACTTTATGTTTGTAATCAATGTATTGGAACTTTTTTTCTTCTAATTTTGGCCAGCATGTGTTGTTTTCAATTAAAAAAGTGATTTTTTAATAGGCAAACTTTTTCATAAGCTCATCTGCACTAAAATATTAAAAAAAGTTAGGCTTTTGGGAAAATGTGTACTTCCCTTTTCTCTCATAGCTTCATATCTAGTGTAAGTTTTTGGTCCTATAAAATAGTGAGATGCATTGAAATTCTAACCTTCAGCATCTCTTTTTAAAGGACAGTTTAAATTTAAATGTGATAATCTCACTTAATTTGGAATTGGCTTCGACACTGTTTTTACAGATCTGTAAGGTTATTCATTCATTATTCTGTTTATTATGTTCATTGTTACAGGATCAAATGTTAATTCCTATATCGGTATGGTTTGCGATACACTTAAGAATACTATACCAAAGGCCGTGGTTCATTGTCAAGTTAGAGAGGCTAAGAGATCATTGCTAAACCACTTTTATGTTCATGTTGGGAGGAAGGAGGTATGATTTTTCCCATCTTAGACACAATCTTCACTCATTCCTTAAATATGTTATTGTCATTGGTGTAGGTAAGTTACAATTACGTTGGGGTTGTGTGAATTTACTTATATTAAAATTACAATGCCTCTTATGTCCATGGAAAACTTATTAACTTGGTTCAAGTATCTCATTAAGCTTACGAAATAATTCTTTTGCTGCATACGATGAATCTAACTAATACTGTTGGATTAAGTTTTTGAAATTATTGATAAAGATATGGACGTGAGAAGATATATTGGCTTTGAATTTGGATTGGGAATGATCATGTTTGGGGCAGTCATCAGTTAGGCTCCCCGTGGCTTGTGTATTTGTACTATATATAAGTGTATTGTAGGATATTTGGTGGATCATATACTAGCTCATATATGCAAATGAACAAAGGTTTCATGGAAAAGACAATAGAAAGTTGGCTACTTCCCTTGTGAAATTGTTTTAGCAAATAGTCAGGCACAATATTAGGGATTTGTTTTGCTTGTTGGTTTAGAATTTGATGAAAGCACATGCATATTGCAACATTATGTGTGGTAATTATTACTAATTGTGGGAGCTATTATGCAGAAGGAGAAATTGGGTGCTATGTTAGACGAAGACCCAGCCCTTATGGATAGGAGAAATCAAATAGCTAAAAGGCTTGAATTATACAAGCAAGCTAGGGATGATATTGACTCCGTGGCTTGGAAATAATGAAATCCCAGAGTTTGCAACAGATGTTTCGAGGAAGATTTGTTATAGATTTGATCATTCTTACTATTTTTTTTTAATCAAACACGAACAGAAAAATCTACGGTTATGGCAAGAAGTTGAATTCGCACTTGCGAATGATTCTTTTGGTCCACAGACCACAGTGTACAAAAGCATTGGAGTTCTATGTTGTGATTTTATGTAACTTACGAGTGGTTCAGATGTTTGGTTTTTACGACCATATTGATTATTTTCGAAGGACTTTTTCCATTTTATTAGTCACTTGAATGGCGTCAAAGTCAAAGGTTAACAACCTGTCAACTAAAACCGAGGTGACCATTTACATAGCATGTCAATAATCTAGCTGATAATAGGATAAAAATGGATAACTTATATTACTAGTCTTTATAGTTTTATTAAACGTTTTAATAAATGCTTATAATGGCCATTCGCAGTTGTAGTAAAAAAATTCAGTTTACTCCCTTCTGAAAGATGATGAACATATCTCATCATATGCACTTCCTTTAGCGCAGTTGATATATTTTCACTGACTTGATTATAAAATTTTATAATTAACTAGGACCTAATTGAAAACTTGAGTAAATTTTAGAATTTTTTTTCTAATAACGTGTAAAAGAAATTGGTACAACTATAAAGACACGAAAGCAATTTAATTACTAAAAATTATCGGAAAACAGCCATATTGAAACTAGAAACAGAAAGATATTACTTGACTTCTGTATACGACGTCGTACACTAATAAATAAATGGCCAATCATAGTTATAATTTTTGTACAATGGTTAAATAGGCTGAAGTTTAAGCATTTAATTACTTTTAATCCGCACAATTGTATTTCCTTGAATTTCTTTTCGAATCTACCCGCAGCTTCTCTCTCAGATTCTTCTTTGTTTCTTCGTAATATTATATTGTTAGTATCAGAGTTGATATAAAATAATAATAATAATAATAAATGAATTAATTATTAATAACAAAATAATTGTAAGAGAAAAAGGAGGGATGATACAAATGGCAATAACTATTTGATGTACAGAGGTTTGTTTCCTAGTGTAATAGACGGTGGAGGAGCCAGATGACATCCATATATCATTCAAAAACACTGGTAATACACACGTCATGTCATATAACAATCATATAATAGTTCGTTCATATACAAAAACCAAACTTCTAAAGGAAACCCACCCAAAATCTTTGTCTGGTTTTATGCACTTCACAGGTCAGAGTCATGTCGACTTGCCAAGCATAACTCGTGCAACTCATTCAGTATCCATTCCTCCCCAGTGTGTCCACCCAACACCAACACCCTAGTCCCTCCAACCACACAAGTGCTATGACCCCAAGCAAATTTAGGTGGTTGCCCTGGAACATTGAGGATCCTCCAGGATGGTTTCTCTTCAGAAGGGTCCAACAGAAAGAGCTGAGATGGTGAGTGAAGACCAGCAATGGAACCTCCAAATATAATGATCCTCCCACAAGGCATGCTGACAGCAACATGATCCAGCCTAGGAGGAGGAACAACAGCACTTTGACTGGCTAAACCCGTGAATGCGCTATATTCTAGTTGCCTCCATTGTGGTTGTTCATCTTCTAAGTCAATTGTATAAGCCTCACCTGATCGTAGCCGCAAGTGTCCACTCTTGGCAAGTCCACCAAACATGAGAATCTTTGTCCTCCCATAGACTGAGAGTGAGTGGCCCAACCGAGAAGGAGGAGCCCATGAAGTTGGAATTTCTCTCCATATTGGATTATCTGTTGTGAGGTCCAGTAAATACGTGTCACTAAGAAGTACCCCGGTGTCTGTGCACCCGCCGGAGACAACCAATTTGGACCCTTCAATTGTGCAAGAGCTGTGCCATGATCTAGGAAGTGGTGGGGTTCCACCACAAACCTCCCTCCATGTTGGCTGTTGAGCATCCAAATCAAGCACAAACACATCATTGAGCAATCCTTGCCTACCACACCCACCAAAAACCACCAACCAAGAACCATTTAAACACGAGAGCGTGTGGCCCCACCTTCCGGGTGGGGATGATTTCACACTAACCCTGCGCCATTCTGGATTTTTAGCATCAAGATTTAGAACAAAAGTGTCATCCATAGGTTGCATATCCACTCCTTCACCTCCAAACAATACAAGTCGGTTTCCTGCAGCACAAGCACTGAAATTGCAGCGTGAAGGCTCCACTGCACCTCCAACTGTCAGTTTTCTCCAACAAACAGCTTCAAGAGTGGTAAGTTCCCGAGTCAGGCGACCCCATCCCATCTTCTTGGTCATCAGTTCCAATGTGCCCGTCACTTCTTTGCCCCATGCATTTTGACATACCATCTTCCTGACATGCTCATTCTTTGTTAATTGACGGACCCTCCTGCATACAGACCCAATGGATGCAACATCCCTGGGTGTCAAGCGTGACAAAATGTTGTGAGCCAAGACTTCATCAGAAAGCTGAAGAATGCTGCACATCTCTTGGTGCTGACTGTACAATGATTGTCCACTCTTAGGAGTATATTTACCATTCTTGTCAAAATCTTGATTGCAAGTCTCTTTGAAGACTGGATATGAGACACGGTTCAGATCTATATTTGCCTCGGAAAAGAGTTGGATACCTATTACGTGTGTCACAGTCCCGTCATCATCATGAATTAGTGTAAGTCTCACTCTGTTCACCAAAGGAGTGCCATCCTTTCTGAAATTCAGAAGTTCACCTTGGAACTCAACACCTTCCTCAAGACATCTTCTAATCTCAGACACAACAACAGGATCCACCAAAGGGTGCCGCCTCTGAGCTCGACGATCTCTATACTGCAAGAACCGACTGAAACAAAAGAAATTTCAAAGCAATTAATGGGAATTTTTTTCTAAAAATGACCCAAATCAGTATAAATAAAGGAAATCAATCTATGGTAATACATGAATAACAAAGGAATTGGAAGAAGGATTTAAAAGAAAAGAAAATCTTAACTAGCTAGCTTCCCTATTATTGACACTAGGAAACTCACATCTTTAATCAATATCCTATCAAAATCCTTTTAGAGGCAGTTGAAGAACAAACCCAAACAGATGATAAAACTTGCATCATAAAATTTTTAGTATCCATTTTTTTAAAAATCAAACTGAAAAAGGTATCCCTCACTAACCGTAAATCACACACATTTCTCCAAATTTGATAAAAAAATTGTTCTCTTCAATACTATAAAACATAATAGTTTTAATGATTTTAGCCATACATATATATTCTATTTATTTTTTGTGGTTACATAGAGGAAAATCTATATTCTACAATATTTGAACATTTATTATATTTAGTTCTGGATTGGATACTTCATAAATCTCGCTGAAAATTTTAAACTAGAAATAATATTATGACACTAACAAGGAAAATTAAAAGTACTCAGCCGATCACAACTTTCACCATGCAACTATATTGTCAAAATAGTAAAAAAAAAAAAAAAAAAAGAGGGTTCCAAAAGGATTGAATTAAAAAAAAGAGTGAAAAAAAAAAAAACTTCAGCTTGGGAAATCATAGAAATGGGAAACAGGAAGC
This sequence comes from Glycine soja, assembly GCF_004193775.1. Lineage (NCBI taxonomy): Eukaryota > Viridiplantae > Streptophyta > Magnoliopsida > Fabales > Fabaceae > Glycine > Glycine soja. Next base: position 3,700,910 of record NC_041009.1, read on the forward strand.
TTAATAGAAGAGCTAACCATAGAAAACGCAAAATTGTCGAAAAATACCCAACTGAGGGATAAAACATTACTTATTTGCTGATCAAATGCATAATTCAGTGAAAATGTAGCTTGCAAAACCCGTCAGAATTATGAATTCTGATACAATGGAACACATCCAAAACCTCAACTGAAGAATAGATCTGAAGGAACAGAATAATTTGACAGACCCAAAAAAGGGTTTCAACCCAATCAAGTAAAATTCAGAGTGAAATGCACAAAAGAGCGAAACCCCAGATTAGAAGCAAACGAGAGAGAGAGAGAGAGAGAAATCGTTACCAGTTGCGACCGAGGGCCTCGTCAGCACGATATCCAGTGGCGATTTCAAAGACCTTGTTGACATATATGATGGGAAAATCGGGTTCAAGAGCATCAGATACAACAAAGGAAGTGGGTATTGTTGGGTAGAAGAACAATCCTAGCTTTAGAGGAAGCTCACTGTCTTCTTCTTCTTCTTCTTCTTCATCAGCTTCAACTTGTTCATATTGTTCTTTTTCTTCTTCTTCATTCCTCGTACATTTCAATCTCTTCCCACTGTTCTGAACATCCTCTTTCTCTTTTGGCATGGCCATGTCTGATTCAAAAATGAAGAGTGAGCACAAGCAACTACTTCCCATGTGTGTCTGACAATATTAAAGACGTTGAGGTGGTGTGACGTAAATGCCCCCGAGAGAGGGGTGGAATTACTAGGAGTGGGGGTGTGGCAGTTTGGTAGTTTGAGTGGAAAAGGAGGGGCGAAAGGAGTCAACGTAGGGGACACTAACCTGAGAATAAGATGATATTTTGTTTGATAGAAAAATATCTGCAAGTGAATTCCGACCACGTCATAGGAATAGGAATGGAAGCCCCAAGATATTTTTGTGACTTGGCGGGGAACTGCAACTACCTCTTTTTATTCCATTTTCATTTTCATCAAATAATATTTTAAACGTCTTTCTTTAAATATCTTCAAAATTCAAAGTTCACATAAATATCCATCCACGTCAAAATTATGACCACAGACCCGGGATAATTATTAAATCAATATGAAATACCAAAACAATTTCATAAGTTAATTGCAAAACAAATTTACGTGGGTACCATACTTAGCCATCCAAACAGCGCAGACATTGGCTTCACATGAGTCAAATTGATGAAGGAGAAGTATGTAGGGGTGGAATGGATCCACATGCAAGTTTAGAATATGATTCCATCACTCCAAGCCCTTGAGAAGACAATGATATATAAATCACAAACAATTATGCCTTTGAGCTAGTTGGATTACCAAACACTTTCTAGAAAACCACAAATCAAGTTACCCCATGTGATCATGCAAGACTCCACCAATGTTAAAGCTTAATAAAAGGATCAATTGAAGCTTTCCATCCAACGTATCGATTTGGCTTATTCAGCCTATGTTATAGACTTTTGTATAATTATTATACATAGATATATTTATTATTCTCCTTTAAACAAATTTATCAAATTTCTTTGAAATCATTGGATATATATTTACTTTAATTTTATGATATGAATCGTATTTTCATTTTTTTGTGATAATAACATTTACGTATTTGATTTGATATGTGCAATGCACAACCTAAAATAATAGTATGAATCATTAAATGTGTTTTCACGCGTTATCTAAAAATCTCTTATTGAATTCTGTTTTATCAAAATTAAGGTCTTAAATTGTTTGTTTTTTTTATGAAAAAAGAGATTTATTTCATTAAACAATCTAAATTAATATTAAACTGATTTAACATATATTGTTTTTAAGTAACTATGTTATAAGCAATCTCTGCTAAAAATCCCGGTTGATTATTTTAAGTAGAGCCTCTTCTCTAAATTAAATTTTTTTCATCTATAAGGTTTAAATTTGAAATCTTGCTTTAGGGATCCAAGCTTAATTTTATTTGGATGAATCACTTATTGTTTTTTTTAAAAAAATCAGCAAAACCACTATTGGTATTTATTTTAATTATAAGATATAAATAATTTTTCATATTTTTATGATAAAAAAAAATATTATAATGTTTGCGTATTAAATTTGATTAGCGTATTACACATTATAAAATACAAATTATTTTTTTATTTTTTGTTTTTTTTTAAAAAAACTCTTAGAACCATCCAAATTTATGCTTTTATAAGAGAATCGAGTGAGTGTGATTGGGCTGGTCCGTTGAAGGGTTTGGGCCGACCCAACAATAAGAAGAAGAAAAGCACAATGAACCGAAGAAGGTCAGAACTGAGAAACGCAATGAGTTCGTCGAACCTCAGAGATCTTCAACGCGAATTGGAGAACAAAGCCAATGATCTCAGCAAGCTTCAAAAGGGCAAGCTTACTCTTACTATTGTATTCCCTCTTTTCTATTACTCTTTATTTTCACCTTTCTAATTCCTGAAACGAACAGAAATTGCGAAGAATCACCAAATGAGAAAGAAATACACGGTCCAGCTTGGCGAGAACGAGCTCGTCCTTAAGGTACCCTTTTTTCTCCTGATGAAAAAAAAATTATATTTTTAATTTATTTTAATTATTTATCATCCATCTTCTGGCTCTTTTTGTTCTTGTTGTGTTCACTGATTGTGTTTGTGTGTTTTAATGAAGGAACTGGATTTATTGAAAGACGACGCAAATGTTTATAAGTTGATTGGGCCAGTACTTGTTAAGCAAGATTTGGCCGAGGCCAATGCAAATGTCCGCAAGAGAATCGAATACATCTCAGCTGAATTGTAAGCTTTTTATTTTTATTTTTATGGGTATTAGGGTTTCTTAATTGTGGTTTCAATTCATATGATTAGCTTATCATGAGTGTCTTTAAATGTTTAGTCATTCAGGAAAAGGGATACCAGTTTACACTTTGCTTTTACTTGGAAACTATGTGTGAGTGTGAGTTTGACCATCATGGCTCTCCTCAAGAGGATGAAGTAGTTTTTGTTTTCAACTGGTATGATTATCTTCAGTGGTTGTAGATCTGAATGGAAACGGACTAATTGGTGTCCAATACATAGGCTTATTTTTGTAGGTTTAGAAAAAAGAGAAAATAGGTAGACTAGATGAATCTGTTGTTTATAAGTGACTATCCATTATAATTAGTTTTTCTTTGAAGCAAATGGGTAATCCTAGCCCACTAAAGCCAGGCTACTGTTGAGTAGTTTGGATTGTTTGTAGGAGGTCAATTTCAGGCCATTGGGAAGTGCAAATGAAAAGCATTTATCTTTGAATTGTTGTTTATGTATGGTCTTCCATCTGTCTTTCTTTCTTTCCTTGTAAAGCACCGCCAAGGGAAAGGCTGTCAAATGGAGTTTCAATGTTAAATGGATGGAGGGGAGGGGAGTGTAGGGTCCTAAATGAATTGTAAGTTCCAACTAAAATGCAAAATTACATTTGGACACATACACACATCATAGAAAATAATAGATAAGAAAAATAAACATTTAATTAAACTTAAATTGAAGAGTCATAGACTCATAAAACATTCTGCCTTATTTGTGCTTTATTACAACTCTTTACAGGACTGGGTCCAAGCCCAAATAAAAGAGTAGGGTTGTGTTAGGCAGTGAACATTGAACAGCATGCACAAAACTTAAACCAGATATTTATGATATGAACAGGCACATTTCCTCTTCCTATATTGATTCTCTGTCGCCTCTCTTCCCCTTATTTCTAAATTTGAATACTGTTTATTGTTGCTGGCTTGTTCATATTTTTATTGCCATCCGCGTTTCATTTTATGGTAGGGTTGGTTTTGGTATCTTAAGCATTTTATAATTTTTATGATTGTTGTCACAAATGTAAGTGGTCTTTGTGTGTCAGGAAGCGTCTGGATGCCACTGTTCAAGATTTGGAAGAGAAGCAAAATAGCAAGAAAGATACGGTTTGTAACTTTTGCTTGCTTAGTTTTTTTTTTTTTTTTTACTTTTTAGCTTTGGTTTCTGCTCTTACTTGATTTTGTCACTGCATCGGATATTTGATGCAGATAAGTTGCATGCCCTTTCAATATCCAGATTTTGAAATTTGTTTTATTTTTTATAATGTATTTATTTAATTATTTATTGGGAAGGGATCAAATTACTACAGTAATAAGTTTTTGACATTTACTCACGTTAATAACTTTTTATTAATACAAAATTTGTAAATCCAATTGTTGAATTATGTGATGTCATCTTGACGATCATGCATATCAAATTTAGATACATTGAACATTCATAGGTAAGTAGTCTTATTGCTAACATTATTACTATATGGTTTTAATGAGTAAATAAAAAATAAATAATTATATGATATGTTAATATTAATATTTTTCGGATAAAGTATTTATGATAAATATTGGTTGATAAGATCTTTGCTTGTCAAGAGAACAGAAAACACGTTGTGTAGTGATCCACTTTCATGCATTGGTAAATGATTCCTTCCCTTTAGCTAGATGGAGCCTGCAAATGACCGATCTCTTATTTCTTGTCATCCTTGCAGATACTAAAATTGCAACAAAGGATTCAATCATTTCAGGCTGGGAAAGGCAAGGCGTAGTTTTCCCTCACATATTGTTCCAGGCATTGTGATTTAACCGTGCTACTGCTAAGGTTGGATGTGGATTTGTATTTTGTGCCTCTTTGTTTTGGACTGAAGTTGACTCTTAGGAATCTGTTACGGGAAACAGCTTGGAAATTAGACTGATATTAATATATTCCCTCCGTCCCTGCCTATTTATAAGACATGTTTTTTGTTTACCTTATTATAAGATTTTTTTAATCTCTCTTGTGTATTAATTATTTTGACTAAAATATCTTGAATTTTCTCTTTTTCTCTCCTATAGAGATTGGAGAAAATTAATAGATTCCCAATAAAATTAAGAATAAATTGAAAAATATTATAATTATAGACAAATTTAATATTAATAACTAAATTAACTAACTTTTGTAATAAGCATAGATTAATCGACTTTTTCTTGTAATTAGAGGGCCAAAGGGAGTAGTTGGTATTGGCTCATTAATTTATCTTTTAGTTGGACGGTCCGTATTGTATCGTGATTAATAAATACTTTTTCTAAAAAACTTTCTGCTATTGAGTTTGTCTTGGATATATTATGTTGTCTTTTTTCCCCCTAATAATATGATTATAATATCTATCTATTCTTTTTTTCTATTAACAACATCCATAAGGAAGGTATTCAGGTCTTTGGTGTCACATGTCAAAATTTTATACAATTTCCTCTCCTTTTTCAACAGCACGTCCAAGCCATTAATTAATCTTTTAGTTGGACTCGTATAATGATTAACAAATATTATTTTCTCAAAAAGTTTCTTTCATTTTGAGTATGTTGTGGATATATTATGCTATCTTTTCTCTAATGACATGACTATAATGTTTTTTAAAAAATGACTAATATAATTAGAAATATTTGGGTCATCATTTTATTAAGTATTAACTCTATTTTAAGGGAAGGTTTTGGGATAGCAAATGTCACTTTTTAATAATAAAAATCTATAAATATTTCACAAAATTACATTCTCAGACGTCAAACGACAATAATTTTAAATATTTTTTTAACTTAAGAATAAATTTACATTGTCGATATATTTGATTTTATCCATATATTTTTTAAAACTTAACATATATATATATATATATATATATATATATATATATCCATATATATATATATATATATTATTCTATTTTTATATAATTTTTTCAACAAGTTACATTTGTCTATCTCTGTTAGGAAATGTTCTGTCATTTACTTCTATAGATATCAAATATACACACATGCGCATCATTTTCCCCATAAAACATATTCTTGAGGGACTAAAAACTTTAGTTAATTATGAATAAACTCATTAAGAATTAATATATATCAACTTGTGGTTGTACTTTACATTGGTGTATTTAGTATATCTTATGATTCTTTTATAGATAAGTCATGTTGAAACAAACATAAAAAAACTAATGAGACACATGCAATTGAACGGGTATACTTCTCGAAGGTATTAAAATTCTAAGAAATTTAAAATTTAGGAAAATTTAAATAGATCAATTAAAGTTATTGAATTTTTAATATTCTCGAATTAATTGTTTGAATAAAACTATTTAAATTTCTTATATTTCTAATTATTTTCTAGGTCTAAAATAGGTAAAGGTCGCAAAAGTAAGTTCATGGATTGATTTGGATAATAAAAATAAACCAGGGACTAAAAATAGAATTTTAAAAAAATATTAAAATTAGTCATCTGAAATTCGATAGAAACTAAATGAGCAAAAAACATCAAGGACTGAATTTAAATCTAAAATAGTTAAGACTCGAGGGACTAAAAGTTATTTAAACATATTCAAAATGTTTGAAGCTCTTTCATATGCTAGATTGAATATACATGTTTTTTTTTTACCGAAATTTGAATATATGTGTTATTCTATTATTTTCACAACATGCATAAAAAATCACGTGTTGACTTACAAAGTACCATGCACATCTAACTAGATCCTGGAGAGAAATATTTATATTTAAAGTTTAACAATGTCCCGAACAATATTGAAACAATACATGTAGAAAAAAAAACATAGTTGGTTCTTTTAAAATCACACTAAAATCAATATCCAACAATTTGTATTTAGCAAATATTTACACAGATTGTTTAGATATTTTATATTTAGAAATGAAGATTATGGTTGACTCTTAAAATAAGATAGTTACTACCATTTTAAAATCTATATAATTAACATTGCAAAATTAATGTATTTAAAGTTACTTCAAATAGAGTTACGAATTCTGTTATAAAAAAAACAAATGAAAAGATCTCGTCATATTAAATAAATAACAACCAGAATAAAAAAACAGTATAATATCTAACAGAAAATATATAACGTCCAAATTAAATAGTTGCATAAAACGAACCTACATGAAAATGTCCAAAATAATTGCATAAAACGAACCTACATGAAAAAGTCCAAATAGTTGCATAAAACGAACATACATGAAAAACTATGTTATAGGAACGGGAAAATATTGTTTTTATTAGTTTGATGATGATTCGTCATCATATCCAAAGTTCTCAGGAGACTCCTCGTGGATTGAATCATCGGATCTAGAGCTATATGGGGAAATGAGTGTATTTGGAACAGAAAAATATCCACCCTGCACCTGCTCTGGAATGGAAGATGCTGATGCTGATGCTGATGCTGATGCTGATGCTGGAGTAGTAGTATAATCGTGGAAGATGCAAGGTGACTGGAAGTTCATCTGCATTTGCTGCTGCTCCTGCTCTTGCACCTGCCTCAGTCTCATGGTATCATGTATAGCTGATGGAGACCATACCCCATATCCAGATTCTTCATCTACATTCATCATGGACTGATGATGATTGAGAATGTGAGGAGGAGGACAAATTGACAGAGCTGGATGATCATATGTCATGCCTTGTTTCGCATGCCATTGCTCCTCTTTTGGCATCAAGTCACTTGTAAGTTCCGTACCAATGCCTGTGTGTGTTTTACAAGGAACAAGGCCATTAACAGCAAAAGCTTGACGCTCAATTTTTCCATAGGCACTTACACTGGATTCTGTTGTAGTTAATTGAAACGTGTTTGGCAATGACTTCCTCACCTCATCAGAATTATTCTTCTTCTTCTTCTCCTGATGTCTAACTTTCTGCCAATGTGATATTAAATACTGTTTAGAACACTACAAAACAAGATTGGTACCAATATGTAGTAATTTCCTATATGCCACATGCCAGCTGCTTTCAAATCTCAATTAATTGGATATCAAACCTTACTGAAAATTAATTCTCAATTTAGATTTAGGTCACAAAAGCTAAATTGATGGTTGGTAGGAAAAAACGAACCTGCAAATGACTAGCAACTTGCTCTCTTGTCAAACCAGGGTCTTTCATCACTTCAAGAATTCTTTTTGGCGCAGCCTCTTGAAAATAATTAAGGAAGAAAATTGGAACCGTCACATTAGGCCTTATACATGTATAACAATACCACTAAAGAAATCTAGTCACTATGTGGATATAAAAAAAAAAAAACAAAAACAAAACAGGGAAAATCAATTGTTGAAGAATCATACTGTCAATCCCCCCAAGTTGCTCTGCAGCGTCGAGAAATTTGATATGCCGTTCTTCTTCTGCCCATATTACACGGGATTTCCCCTTATTTGCTTGGGGCTTTTCTTCCAAGCTGCCAGATTTCATATCTACTCTATTCGCATTCCAGGCTTTCCTAGCAACATGCATCCACATATTCCTAAATTGATCCTCATGCAAAGGCTTTTTCCAATAATCACAAGCCCCATGTTTAATAGCCTGCATCTTAGTGCTCGTAGAATCATCTAAAGACATCACTGCAGATTGCACTTAATAAGTAAAACAATTTCAACACTCGCATATATGAATTGAAATTTGTATATAGCTCTAGTTTAGTGACACACCGATAACAGGAACGTCAATTTCCATGCGGATACGTTGAAGGAATTCATGGCCATCCATGTTTGGCATATTAACATCAATGAGTATCACATCAACACAATATCTGTCTTCCCGCACACGATCCAATGCATGTAGAGCATTAGAGTATGTGATAACTGCAACATAAAAACAATCATACAACAAAAAAGGACTAAGCTTTCTCTAAGAAATAGTTAACAATTAAATATGGTATAACAAACCTTGATGATGACATTCATTACACATTTGCTTAACGGTTTCAAGAACAGTCGAATCATTATCAATCGCAAGGACCCTAAGACGTGCTGGGAATTGAGTTGGAACCTCCTCGTCAGTGGTGGCCATTGCTCACTGACCTAGTAACCAAACACGAATTTGAATTGAATTTACTGTGGTTGGTTTGTTATATAGTTGACACTGGTTGTTAGTAAGGAATTAACGCAACTATTTCAATTTCAAATACACATGTCTAGTTTAAATTAAACAAAGATCTAAGGTGTTGAGAATTTAGTGTGGTTTGGGTTGTTATGTAGTTGACACTGGTTGTTAGTTAGGATTCTTGTTGGGATGTAAAAATTATACTCACTCGTTTTTTTTTTTTAATTGGACTAAATCTATTATAACATATTAAATTGAAATCTCAAGTAAAAATTATTTGATCTCGTTAATTTTTCAATAACTTAAAAAATAATAATCATAACATCTTGTTTATCGTGGTTGAAATTCGAAGTGTTTAGTAATATTAAGTAAAAATTATTTACTCTCATTTATTTTTTGAACTCAACATGAAATTAAGTAAAAATTATATACAATTATAAGAAAAACAATAATTACATGCATAAAACAAGTATTAATCCATTAAAATTGTAAGGTTATAATAATAATCTAAAACATTTATTATCTCATAATAATATTGGACAGGTACACTTGTCATGCTTACATTTATCATTAAGTCAACCTTATACGTATGATCTACTTGTATTATTGGTAATATAAAATAATTTTACATTATCATCCAATTATAAATTATTATAAGTCTATTAACTTTTACGTTTTTTTTTTGAAATATTGACTTTTACTTTTAATTATATTAAAAGTCATACCGATAATAATTTCTTATTGATTGAAAATGTAAAAGTTTTTATAGTGTATAAAAATTAAATTCAAGAATAAATATAATAAAATCAAGCAATATGTATGAATCTATCGGTAAATATTAATTCGTATTTGATTAAATGTCTCTGTCAATTAATATTGATTAAAATTTAACTTATATTGTATAACTTGAATGAGGTTCGACTCATATCAGAATAAAAAACTAAGTAAAATAAATAATATAATATAATCAAGTTAGCGTGAAAAATTAAAATTAATAAAAATATAATATTCTGAGTACAATTATAGAAAAAGATCTTGAGTGATTCCATTATAATTCAGAACTTAATATTAAAAAATATAATAAAATAAAATCAGCAAAAAAAAAGACTTAAATTTCTGACCCCTTATATAAAAAATATTGCTTTGATAAACATGATATATAATTTTTTGAAGAGGAAGAAATATAATATATAAAAACATGAATGATAAGGCATTAGTATTGCTAAGTTTCTCAGTTATAATATATAAAAACATGAATTATAAGGCATTAGTATTGCTTAGTTAATTACTAAGCTGACGTTGTATTATAAGGATGGTGCCACATATAATACATCACATGGATTTGGCAATGAATGATATATGAATTGTATAACAAGGTTATTTAAAAGTATGAATTACTGCCTAGCGTACGTTGAAAGCTTGTGCAGGAAAATTATGACACAAAAAATATGCAGAATATAACGTGGCCAAAAATATATCCAAAAAGATTAGTGAAATTCACAAAAACATAAAGCACGATACTGTTAAAAGGAATTTAAAAGTTTCCTACTATTCAATTCAGAGATATCATTTTGAGAGCGTGTGATCCTTCTCTGGATTATTCCTTGAATTTAGCTCCTCATTTGTTGTGTTATCATCTATATCTGTGGAAAAAAATTGGTTATTAAAACCACTTGCCGATATGTTAGGAGATTCTTGGTAGAGTGAACCATCGGGAGGCACTGATGCAGGAAAAGATCTCACAGCACCACTTGTCAAACTTGAATTTTGAAGCTGTTGGGTAATGGAAGTTGTAGTAGCAGTATACCGATTAAGACGGCTTCCACCTGTGGTGTTTCCACCATGGATTTGAGCAACGCTGAGTGGATTACTAGTTTGAGGCGACAGTAAACCGAAATCATTATTCCTAAAGACAGAAGCTGGATTTCCAGAAATCATCATGGAAGATTGCCGAGAGATGATTGGAGAAATTTGTTGATTGATCAGTGACAGCTGCTGCTGCTGCTGCTGCAATGAACCCACTAACGCATTGCTTCTCTGAATAGCCAATGCATTAGATGGGGGTCGTGCTCCGTATATAGACGGATCAGCTTGAGTCCTTATGGGCTGAGGATGAGGAAAATTATTGGTAATGTTAGAAAGACATTCTGCCAAAGCTTGTTCAGCGTGTCTTTCACATGCACCTACCCTGTTTTTTATAGTCCCTGGAACCATGTTAGGCAATGGCATCTCAGTGTGTTCCTGTGTCTGTGTCACTCTAGATTTTTCCTTCAAAAAATTTCTATATTTCTGCGAATCAATATTGCAGTCACAATGGCAACAATAATATAAGATACTAGTGATCAAATCATAATGGCAATACATATTAATTACTATTCATGCAAAGTAATAATAATATTAATTACTCAATTTGGATTGAAATAAAAGTTGACACTTAACACATATATTTTATGTAAGCTTCTACATTGCAGTTGAGACTTATTATTTAATTTAAGCTTCTTTCAATTAATTTGACTATGAAAACTTACTAAATTTAGATTTAGTTGCTCTGCCTAGACTGCTGGTGGATTCACTTTATACAAAGAATGATTAACTTGCTTAGGTAACTTGTAACCAATTGCAAGCATGGAAAATGAAAGGCACCTAAAAACGAACCTGTAAATGACTAGCAACATTCTGTCTTGTCAAACCTGGTACATTCATCTCTTGAAGAATTCTCTTTGGCACAGCCTCTGAAAAATAATTTAGGCAGAAAATTGTAAGTGATAGATCATAACTTACAAGTATGTATCATGTATGTATCGCAATAACAACAAATAAATTCATTCCAGACTTCTAGTTTTGTAAATACAGAAAAACAACAATTGAATAATCGTACGATCAAGGGCAAGTTTATTGACAGCCTTGACGAATTTACGATGCAGTTCTGGTAACCATATTACGCGGGGCTTCTTTGTTGAGGGACCACAATGCTCATGCTCCGATTCATCAACATCAGCAGCAGCTTCCCTGGAACTGCTATTGCCATTGCTTTGATCTCTCACGACATCAAAAGAAGCAAATTCAGAATTATCATTCCCTAGTTTTCTTCCCCTGCCATCATCTTCCAAGCTGCCAAAACCCTTTTGTATCTTATTTTCATTCAGGGCTTTCCTAGAAACATGCGTCCACATATTCTTGAATTGATGCTCATGCAAAGGTTTAATCCAAAAATCACACGCCCCAAGTTGAACAGCCTTCATCACAGTATCCTTGCTGTAATCAAGAGACATCACTGCATAATATATTGCACTTGATAAGTAAAACAAGTTCAAAACTTATCTAAAAATTCAAAGGACAACTTATTTTACATACCAATAACAGGAACATCAATTTCCTTGCTGACATGCTGAAGGAATTCATACCCATTCATGGTTGGCATATGAACCTCGATGAGTATCACATCAATACGATCTTTTTTTTCCCGCACAAGATTCAATGCAAGTGGAGATTCAGTGTGTATGGTAACTGCAATGCAAGGTAAAAACTATCATCAACAAAACAAAGATTATATATCTTTCTCTAAACAATAGTTAGCAATTAAATATTGTATATCAAACTAACCCTCGTATTTGCATTGACTGCATGTGTTCTTGATGAACTCAAGAGTTGAGGGGTCATTATCAACGGCAAGGACCCTAAGATTTGCCGGGAATTGATAAAGAACCTTCTCGTCGGAGGAAACTTTGGCCATTGCTTCTTTGAATGGAGAAAGAAAGCGAAAGAATTGGTGGTGTGGGTAATTACTAATTAGGATTAGTATTTCTATTTCAAATTCAAATACACGTATGTCTAATTTAATTAGATATTTAGGATATTCGGAAAAAATCTATCTGAAACTTTTTCTTTTATCTCAATTTATCTAAAACCAATTGACTTTATCATTTTACATTATTTTTTTTAATTCGCATTGTCACTCTATCTGAAACTAGTTTATATCAACGAATAATGATAATCCGAGAGACAGAGTAAAGGGGGAAAATAAAAAATATTGCCTGTAAATTTGAGAAAGTAAAGGGAAAAAGGTTGCTAATAAAATCATTCATAGAACGATCTAAACCAATAAAAAAAGAAATTGATCCCAAAAAAAAATTGAATAAACTAAAAAACTGAATCGATAACAAAATTGAAGAAATGGATTTTTATTAAATTGGATTGAATTTTGGATTTGCATTTAAATATCCAATTCAACTCAAACTTATATATATTTTTATTTATGATATCATTCGTATTAAATTATTATTTTTGATATAATTAAAAAATTATCACATAACTTATGCCCTTATTTATAATATATATATATATATATATATATATATATATATATATATATTTAATTAAAGATAAATTTTATACTAAGTACTGTATTTGAGATGTTTTTTTTAAATATTTTATTTAAGTTAAGATGCATAAATATAATTATCAAGTTTTGTAACTAAATCTAAATTTGTAACTGATTGAATGATAAAATTAAGAAAAGTGATTGGATTTGATGGAATTGGATGGTTTTTTCCCCTCAAAACTAATCCAATCTAATACAATCCAAGCACACCCTTAGAATATATTTTTTGTTGAACCCTTAAAGTATCTTATTATTACTTAAGTTTGATTTTTTATTTTTGTTTATATATAAGTAATATGTGCTTTATATATGATTAAATTTTATTATATATAATATAAATAAATACTTTAAAATATTTAAATTAGGGAAATGCTAACATCCTAGTTGGAGTGCATTAACATTCAACACAAAAAATTTGAACAATAAAATTATTGGTTGTTTTGTTTCCCAAAATTTAAAATTTAAGGATATTATAGTATTTTATCATTTATTTTTTTTAAAAAAAAAATCTTTTTTCTCTCTCCCATCTTTTTTTTTTCACTATTCTCTCCTATATTTATGGGAAACATTCTTATTTTTAAAGTTAATGATAAAGTAAGATAATGTCCTTGAATAAAAAATTTAAAAGCAAAAGATTTAATGGTTTTTTAGTCCACTTTTTTTGTGTTAAATGGCAATGCAAACTAACTATGATGAATATTAGCATTCTCCTTTAAATTATATTATAATTAAAAATTTGTAATAAATGAATATTATTGAGTATAAAAATTATATTTTATATTTTTGTTTAATAATTTATATTGTAATAATTTCATTAAAATATATTGAATTTCAATTAAAAAGTAAAGATAATATAAATGATAAACTGAAAGGGGTAAAAGGTTTAGAAAAAATTCAAAAAATATTGTTAAAAATATTTATTTTATTGAGGGATTTAGTTTAATTGGTGAGGTACATAAGTTATTATAAATCCCCCTTATTACTTGTCTAAGATAAAAAAATATATAATTATTCTAATTTATACACAAATAAATACATACATAATTTCTAACTTGATTTTCAATTAATTATCCCTTTATTTACTCTAATATTTTTTTTTTCATTTTATATGAATGAAAATTGATCAAGTTGTCCCACAAAGACCTATAGCTTAGCCTACATCAAGTTTAAGTCAGATCAAACTTTTTTTAAGAAATTAACTAGACCTATAGTTTTATAAAATCCTATTTGATTAATATTTAGGTCTATTGGGTTGACTTTTTAAGTAAATATTAATAATATTTTTTGTTAACATTATTATTATATTAAATTTTTTATAATATATTAAAATTATATATTTATTTATCTTTTTCAAATACTATGTTGACCTACATAAAGACATAAAGAGTCAAAAGCCTACAAGTTTATTTAAAGATAAATCTATATTTCGTTTGGAGAGACCTTATTCTAAAATAGAATTGTAAATAAGTTGCTATGAATATACATGATAAGTGTTTTTTTTATATAATTAAAATCTATAATAAATAAATATTTTTATATACAAATTATATAATTAAAACTTATAGTAAATATAAATACATTTGAATATATAGATTTATTTAGTAGATGCCTTGGGTGTTGCTTTTACCGGGGATTAGATTGTTTTAGTTTTGAATTAGACTTTTTGTCTCTTCTTCGTTTTATTCCTCCTGTACCAAAAAAAAAAAAGATTTATGCCAAACACTTTAAATTGAAATATAAAGTTATTTTTAATCATTAATAATTCAAAAAGTACTTAAATTCCTCTAAAAAAATTTAAAAAAACTTAAATATGTTTAAAATTCATGATAAAAATTAGAATTTAATTTTTGGTTCTTAATGATTTTTGTTGTTGTATTAGATGTTGATACTAAGTTATATTTTTATAACCAATTTAATATTAAGTTATAAAGTTTAAAGATTAATTTATCATTAAATTATTCAATTTTCGAGACACTTTTTATATATTCAAAAATTAAATTTAATTTTTTTTGTCTTTTAAAATTAATTTGATATGGTCTCACACTTTACTTCCAAGATAAAATAAGTATTTATCCTAAAATTCATGTCACTTTTTCTCTTG
Organism: Glycine soja; assembly: GCF_004193775.1. NCBI lineage: Eukaryota > Viridiplantae > Streptophyta > Magnoliopsida > Fabales > Fabaceae > Glycine > Glycine soja. The sequence goes on from NC_041009.1 coordinate 3,716,235, forward strand.
ATGTTGATGGTAAGTAAGACTGATTAGCAACCTGTTAGATAATGACCAGCTGCACCATTTGGAACCTACATAGAGAAGAAAGCAACAAAACTTAAGTAGTAATTCTACTTCTCCTAGCAAATGTATTGACAAAATTATACTAATAAAAACAACTTAAAGCAGAGCAGCATGCTAGAACTAAGTCATACAAGAATAATGCATTTAACAATAGTAAATTTGAGAAAGAATACACAAAAATAAGAAAGATAAAAACATAGCCAATGATTTATGAGACAAACATGTTAAGGTCACCAAGAGACCATTAAAAAAGTTTGGAAAATAATTCTTAATTCAAAATATATTTTAAATTACACTTTGTACCTCTAGGCTAGGCTCATTAGCGGGACACAGTGCTGCTTCAGCTTCACTAAGAAGACCCATCTGAAAGCATGATATTGGAAACAAGTACCGAGACTGAGCCATTTGCGCTCCTTCAAGCATTAAAGACAAAAAGAACGAGAACGAGAATCATAATGAGATAATAGCAAACAAAGAAAAGAAAATAAATTGTCTATTCAAAAGAAATTCAGGAAAAAGATGAGGTATGGTGATTAAAACTAAACAGGATTGGGAATGTGATTCCAAACTGATTAGTACACAAGTATTGAAAGAAACTTATCCTCTAAGATATGATACTCTAATAAGCTTGATTATTCCTCAAGTAACATCCAGCCAACAATTGGAGATTTGTCTGTACAATATTCAGGAAAAATAGTCATCAAACAATACTACGAAGAGAGTAAAGTTATCCTTCAGCAAGTGATGTTCAATATATAGCCAAAGAAGGACCACTAATGAACAAGAAGAAACAACTAACAAGGCTACAAGGATAAAAAAGTTATCACTTGAGCATATCTTAAGAACAACAAATAAGAATACACATCAGCTCAAAAATATTGAACCAACAACAACAAAATCTTATCCTATTAAAGGAGATAGATTTCATGAATTATATGATGTCACTTTAAAAATTAAAATATCAAAAATATTATTTAACCTAAAAATACTTAGCCAACATCTATAATAAATTAGAAGAACAAGCAAAGTCTAGACTTTACACTTACATAAACATAAATATAAATATAAACAAGAATTTGACTTCTCTGCTGTCTTTTCTTATGTTGTCCTGTTCCATGAAAAATAAGACTACATGACAGTTATATTAATATTTAATGATAACATTTAATTTTAAAAATCATCAAAACTAATAGTTTTAAAGGACAACACAAGGAGGGACAGCACAAGGATTCTTACTTTTATTTTTTTTCCTTGTTTTTTGTGTTCCTTTCTAATTGCTACTTCATTTTTTTCTCTCTTTCATGTTTCAAATCTTTAGGATTTTATCTAGATGAAGACTTTTATTTAAAAATATTAGGTGAAAAAAATCATGACGTTTATTAATAATTTTAAATGTTTTTAAAAAACTTATAATTTTTTTAAAATTTTAAAAATTCATAATTTTTTTTCAAATATTATAAATTTACATTTTAGAAATCCACTAAAATTCAAACTACAAAATCTTAATTATAAAAGCCTTTTATTTTTTTAAAAAAAAATCATTACATTCTTATAAAATTTTAAAGTCAATAAGTTTTTTATACCAAAATAATTTTTAAAAATCTTAATCCAATACACATCCGATGATTCTCATTTGATATGCAATTAATTAAAAAAAATACTAACATGAAACTATGATTTTTAAGAATAAATTTTAACTTACTCTCCTGAAAAAAAAAATTTCAAGAAAAAAAAATAAGAATACTACATATTTATTTATATCATTTAAATTTTTTTATTAAATATCTTAATTATTTTTTATTTTTTATATAATTATTTTAAAAATCCTTCACGATCATAATCCAATTCATTCCCTTAATTACATATTTTACATAAAGCTTTAATTCTAACAAAATTTAAACATTTCTTAAATCATCAATCAAATCATTGACTTATTTCCTCTCTTCTTAGGTAGACAAATTATTCCAAGAAACATTTTCCTTTCACTTATTCTCTTCTTTCATTTCACTTAGCAGCTCATTCGAAACAACGCATAAAGCTCTCCCCCCAAAAATTTCTAATCCCATCCGACGACACTGCTCATCGCCCTCATTTCATCTCTCTCTGTCTCGCCGGGGACAGGCACGAAGAAAAGCAATTTACAGGTACTCTTTTTGCAGCCCTTTTTTAGGGTTTCCTTGCTTCGCTGAATCCCTGTGAAAAACTTTTCATTTAGTTTTATATCATGCGATTTTATTATATTATTTTGTTCTCGATCTAGTTCGTCTATAAATGAATAAGTTGACAGCGATTCAAATATAAATTGGAAAACGGGTGAGAGGGAGAGTAAGATTGAAATTGGGGCAGACATAACGGAATGATTATGATTACATATGTGTTGAAATTTATACCACCCTAGTCTAAATCTTAGTGCAATGCAGACAAAAACATGACATATCTCCTTTGACTGTTTCACTAGATGAATAGATTATTGACTTATTCATTGATATTTTTTAATCCAACATGAAAATTCCACACATTAGGCATGAAAGCATAAACAGATTATAGACAATAATAGAGGAGATCATTTGCTTAATCAACATTATCTACAAATAAATAAAGTGATGATAATTGATAAATATAATCAGGGGGCAGGGATGGGGCATCGATTTTTAGCCCCGCCAGGGATTGGGATGGAAAAATCTGTATCCTGTCCCATTGCCATGCCTACTTTAATAGTCGTGGCTCTGCTATTCAAGAGAACAGGGTTACCACTGTTCTAGGTTTGTCAGAACCATTTGCACTGTGAGAAATTGCTCAATTAATGAAGTTCGTGTGATGATGTTAAGCTTTTGCATCAACCCTTTTCCATTCATTTCATTTAAGATCACATGACATGCCCATCATTGTTGATGTTAAGTTAGGCAGTTCATATAATTTCTTTGATTTGACTTGAATTGAGAGGTGGATTAAAGAAATTTATACCACAGTAATTGATACTAATAGTGATGTATAAAGGAAATAAAAATAAACCTTCTGAGAGAATCACAAGGGCAGGATTTGAGTTCTGCTAATCTATGTTTGGCGTTTACTATTGAGTATCTATTGTGATAATGAATGGTATGGTGTCTTGTAACTTGTCTTGCTTTCTTTACAGGAAGGTTATACAACATGGTCAATGCCACTAAAGGAGTCTTTATTTCCTGGTAACACAATTTTCTTTCTGCATTCCCATTTGAAAATTTTCCCATATACTATACTGTTTTGAAAGTTGTATAATTGAAGACTGCAATATGCCAAATATTCAAATTATTTTGTTTACCAAGTTTTACAGCTAGCAATTTTATCTGCAACTGTTGGAACCTCTACATTAACTATAAGGAGTGTTTTTCCTTTCTTTCTAGGCTAGAAACTAGAAATTTTAACAAGAATCACAGTCGTCTATTTTTGTTTTTTCCACCTACAACCAGTCACTAATGGCATCAAATTTTGAGCGGTTTGAGTAGACATGGTTTATAATTAATCTTTACTTTCTTAGTGCTATCTGAATAAATGATGAGCTATATTGGATTGTGCAGTGACATACCTATGGCACAATATATCATCAACATGAATGCTTCATTGCCTGCATCTGACAAGTTCATTATACATATATTGGATAATACACATATGTTTGTCCAACCTCATGTTGAGCAAATGATACGAAGTCGAATTGCAAAGTTCAGAGAGGACAATACATATGTCAAGCCTAATTGATTCCGAATGGCTACAGTGAATATTCTGGAACATTTTATGTTGATTAGTAATTGATTTTTTTCTAAGACCGTTTCTTGTATCCAATGTTTTCGCAGTTCGCATGGAAAAATGAAATGTGATTTGCTATTAATTGTTTTCCCTTTCTGAAACGCAAAAGGGCAGTACAGTCAAGCGACACTTACAGAGGGATCTCAAAATGCAAAAGGGATATAGCTAACCACTAATGATCAACATAAGACAAGGCATCTTGCTCTATAATACTTCAAATGAAACATTTAAAATGCCCAAAGACCAAACTACGTTCTCATCCCTCTACCACAAGAAACTTTATCAAAATTAATTTTACAGATAAATGTATGATGAGTAAACATTTTTATGAGATAATGTATTCAGTTAATCTGTTTACTCAAACACATCTTAGAGAGTTTTATCAGTTTTATGTGATGTTCTTATAAATAGTTTTTAGTCTTAAAAAATCATGGTCTCTTCGATTATAGAAATGAGAATTATATCTAATGCATTTTCTAAAGAAGTTAAGGTACATGAATTGATTTTAATTAACTTTTTTTTTCTTTATTTGCTGAAAACTTTAGCAAGACTGAATTGTTTAGAGTGAAAAAATCAAAATATTATTTGTTGAAGTAAAAGAAAAATCATTTATGTATGTTTAATATTAGCTATATGAAAGTTAATAGTTAATAAACTGATCATATCGTATCATTAAACATTTAAAAGTGTAACAGGCTTTTAACCGGTACCTAAAAACAACCCATCAATTAAAAATATTTAATTATATAAAATATAAAAAAAATATTTTTTTTAAATTTGTACAATGCACATGCAGTGCGTAAAATGTCCTTAAAATATAGTCTAAGTTTCAAGCTTAAAAATAGAAAGGGCTTTATTAACCATAACAAATCAACGTATATTTGTAATACACAAAGTCACAAACCAATCTATGGATCGTACAGAATAACAGGCATGCAGCCAAATACATTTGTGCTCTTGTGAGGTCGTTACATAATCCAAATAGAAAGAAACTTTTAAGCCATAACTTTATTGGGAATGTAAATATAAATCACAAGGTTTGGAAAGCTTATCCTTTTAATGCTTGTATCCCCTACAGAAGAAAATAGGACAGAGCACTGCAGTCTCTAATCTCAACCGTTGAAGCAGAAATCCTTTAGCACAATGTACGTATATGTTTTATTTCAAAAATCACTTTGGCTAGAAATGAGCCTTTAACTCTTACTTTTCATTTCCAATTTGTCTATCAAGGATCAGCACTTATCCAATTGGCAGTATATTATCATCAGCTCTTTGAATTCAATTTCTCCAAGAGGATCTTGTTAAGGAGACCTGGATTTGCCTTGCCTTTAGATAATTTCATTACCTGCATTTGGACAAACATGTATAATACCAAGATATGTAGAGGGAACAAATTTCTACATGTTCATACCTGGCCAGCGAAAAAACCTTGTAGTTTAGTTTTGCCTCCTCGATATTGCTCTACCTGTTTTGGATTCTCCACAATAACTTTGTCCACCATTTTTTCAATCTCAACAGGATCTGCTATCTGCATTTCCCAAGGCACGGGCACATTCCAACAATTTTATTAATGCCAGAGGTGCAAGTGTGCAACCTCAAACAAGAGTTTTCACTTTAAATGTTCAAACCAACTCAATAAATAACATCTCAAACATCACAAAATCCAAATAATCCAGTAGCGTCGTTAAATTTGCATTTAAACCCATAATAGCAACTTTATGCTTCAATATCAAAGAATTAAGTTGTCCCTTGCTGAATTCTGACTCAAACACACAACATGGTAAAAATTTAGGCAACGGTTGATCCTACAACTTACCTGAACCAAGTCCTTTTTTTGTATGAGTTCCTTCACAGTTCCACCCTTGGCTAATAGCTCAAATAGTATCTGCAAACACATGAACACATTGTAAAAATACAGAATGCAAAATATGCCCAAAATAATATAATTCAGCTGCAACTGCCTGATTTTTTTTCTTCTTTTCCAATTCATTGACACGGAACTACACAAGGACCCAACTGCTGTATACTGTGCCAAGTCAATCAAAGCCTCTTCAAATAAGGCAGTTGGATCCAAATTCAAACTAGGCATGCAGGATGAAGCAGAAAAGGAATGAAACTATGGAGAGAACAAAGAGAAACTTATGCTGAAAACCATGTCTTCCAACTATATCACAAACTAGATGGTTACAAAATGAGTGTAATAAATATTAATGTCCAATTTTACTAATTACAATATCTACATGGTACACTATACCTAGACAATAGTACATGTTTTTATCAGGAACAAGATATTAGTTTAATGATGATTGAATTTGAAGATGCCCGAGAATTAAACTTCAGAGACCAACATATTTATAAATGAATGCCCACACTAGACTTGGTGCATAGTTAAAATACACCAACACAACAAATATGATAAGAAATGACAGCATAACTGCTGGCTGCAGCTTAATGTTTCAAAATCATGTCTGAGAATCAGGGAAGCTTAGACCCTAACTATGCACCACTCGTTAGTGCCAAAGAAAACCATACCTCCTTCCCAATCTTGCCACTAATGGTTCCACCTTTAATGGAAGCTATCAACTCAGACAACTCTTCAGGTGTAAGCTTTATCTCATTTATGGTCAACTTTTCATTTTTCATGAAGGCAGCAATATCACTCATTATCCAGTTGGCAACCAGCTTTGAGTCAGCACCTTTTGCAAGAGTTGCATCAAAAAATTCTGCAATCTAATACATCGATCCAGAAAATAAAATTCATGTTAGATCATTTGTGCTAATACACTTTATATTGACATCTACTATTTAGCTTTCTAATATGTACTGTTCTTGATTGAGAGGAGTGATTTGAAGAGCATCAATGTAGCATATTTGGGATTATGAAAATAATTTATTACTGTTATAAGCTCTTTTCGAATTATTTCAATAAATTAATAAATTTAATGCCCAAATTTATGATATAAGCTCTCTGATAAAAGTTTATTGAACAAGTGCTTAATTAAGTTGTTTATCCAAACACATTCTGAGTTCTCTTTCATTAAGTGTGCGGTATATTTATTTTGCTGGAATTACATTAGTTGGTGTTAAATATATATATTGTAGAGAGCTGTATTGTGTAGACAACTGTGTAGGTAAAAGGCTGTTTTGAGTGTGTGTGTGAGGTTGAGTGTGTATTAAGTTTTATGTGTTGTCATGTTGAGTGTGAGGGAAGCTGAGTATCTAATCCTTATCCAAAGGCAGCTTATCTCCTCTCTCTCTTTCTGTTTTATATATAAATATACAAGCAGTGGCTGAGAAATAAAAAGATAGCTCAGCACTTCTCTATTGTATTGTGTAACTCAAATTTCTCAGCAATGTAGTCACTTCATTTTCAATAGTTGGTTTGTTGTGTCTTATTTTCAAACTTCAAAGCAGACCATTGTATATATATCAACAAAATTAACAATAACCTTATCCATCTAGGTGAGGTCAACTACATGGATCACACAATGCCATTAGGTTCAATCACAACACTCATTTTTACCTGGTTGCACCCTGTAATTTGCAGACATGTAGTTAGTTCATAGTCAGCTTTTATGAGTTTGTATTTTAGACTGACAAATTGCTGGCATAAGGTATATTAATCATAACCTGAATCTATTTCATAATCAGATTTTATGAGTTTGTATGTGAACTGTGACAAATTTCTGGCATTAGGTTTGATCTATAACCTGAATCTATAGGTCATTCCCTGGGTTGTATTTTATGACTTCAGAATCAAGAAAAGAGCTTTCCCTCTATCAATCCTTACGATGTTTAGACTTGGTGAAAATGGTAGAGATTACGAACAAAATGGAATGCCATTTACTATTAAGCTTTTGGCAAAAGAAGTACAATATCTAAAAGTTTATCTGATATAAGATTTTGGTCGGAATGATAAAGAAAGAGGAAGAGGGAAGAAGAACAAAACAGGGAGGACAAAGAAACAAGAGTAACAATGAGATCAAGAACTGACTAATGAACTTTAATAATAATTATTATTATTATTCCAGTTTGTCTAAAACACAAGAATCGTGCTTTATTTATAGGCAGCTACCCAATGGCTATAAAATCCTAACAGTAGCTGACTATTGACTAGCATTCTTTTCCAGTTTTCCTATTTATATTTACATGACATTATCAGACTTGGATTTTTGCATGACCCATATGGTATTTATTGGGTGCGGTCAAATCTTAAGTACATTTCCTAACAATAATACAGTAGTGGAATGTAGGATATCTAGTAGATAGTATTTACTTATCCATTTCTTTCAAAATATTTCTATCTTAATCTTTAGTACATTGTTTTATTAAGTTCACCTATTTTCAGACAGTACAAAACAACAGAGAACTCACATTTTTATCATTAGCCAGGAAAAGAACATCTTGCATGCTTAAGCCCATCTGCTCATATCTTCTCCGCTTAATTTCTGGAAGCTCTGGTAAAGAATTTTTTATACCATCAACATATTCTTGAGAAAGGATTACTGCTGGAAGGTCTGGTTCTGGAAAATATCGATAATCAGCAAGCCCTTCCTTTTTCCTCATTGTAATTGTTCTCTAAACAGAATAACAGAAGTTATTTAAGAATACGAGTCTGAAGAAAGAAAAATGAAAAACAATCTAGCGCTTGCTACACTAGACTAGAAAGAAAAGTACAAGACCATAATATAGCACTAGCCTGAGAGCCTTCTTCCCATAAACGAGTTTCTTGTACTATCTGATCTTCCTGGCCATGACTATGGAGTTGCACCTGCCTAGAAATTTCAAAATCAATAGCTCTGCTCACTGATGAAAATGAGTTCAAATTTTTTATTTCAACCTGCCATAAACAACTGACCATATTAGCTGCTGCTAAATCTGTAATATCACCTGCAGTATTTGTTCATACTGCATTGCAACAAAAAGTAAGAGTAGTATCACTTTGTGGCACTTCATTTCTGCAAAGGCAAGGGCCAAGCCATTTTTTTAATAGAATATTACAATAATATGATAAGACGGCAATTTTCTCATTCACAAGATCTGCTTGTAGCAATTTCTCTTCATTTCTTTGAGGAAAATTCTGAGCAAGTAACTGTTTTCTTGAAGAGTAAAAAAACCACATTAATAGTTCCAGACTATACCTTCCCTTACCCACCCAAGTGGAAGAAAGTAGAGTAAAAGTATACATCTATTGAGAAAATGTCATGCAAGGTAAGTAAAATCTAAAATTTCATACTTCATGTTATTGCTTACAAAAACTTCTATTTCACAAGACATCAAAACACTCAGACAGAGATGGCTTTTAAAAATATAAGGGTAAATTACACTCCCCTCCCTGAGAGGAAATATACCCATGGGAATTCATAGTTGCTCACCACTGTCATTTACACTAAAATGGATTTAAGTGACATTCCATCTCTTAGAGGAGGGAAGTGTAATTTTTTAAAATAGTGGAGAGGGTAATTTTAAAAAGCTTCCTAATAATTTGACAAAGTGCCAATTCCAAAAGTCCAAATAATAGGTGTTTTTTTCCAGAAAAAAAAAAGGTGTTTTAAAAGTCTTTAATTACTCATATAGAAGAAATAGCTGGATACCTTTGTCCCAAACTTTGATTGCCCAATAGGTCGTATTGATACATTTACATCACAACGAAGAGAACCTTCTTGCATATTGCCATTGCTCACTCCCAAATACCGCACCAACCTCTGTAATTCTGCTGCATATTCTGCTGCTTCAATACCATTTCTCATATCAGGCTCAGAAACTATCTCAAGCAAAGGCACCCCTGCCCTATTTAGATCGACCTGTCATGAATACCACCAACTTTAACATGCTTATATCATAGATAAATGTTGTTGAACCCTTGGTAATTATTCATGTCAATGAGTGGATGGAACAAACTATTTAATGTATTCCAAAAATATGATTTGTTCATCAGAGAAATATGTGAAAACTGATTCAGTACAAAGATTTGCTCAAATAACAAAAATGTACTAATGAATAAATGCAGTCCGTCAATGGTCCATAATGTTAAAGAGTACCTGAAATTTGGATATAAAACAAATAAAAAAGCCTCAAGGTCCTGTTTGAATAAACTTTTCAACAGGCACTTGTATGAGAATAAATAAGAAAGTAAATTAAGTTTACTCCTATATAATGAGCTTAATTCATTTTACCTTCTTATTTTTTCCCGTTCTATAAAAACTTATTGAGAAGTTTTATCCAAACAAAATCTAGACAATAAGATTGCAACTTGCAAGCTGAAATATGAGTTTAAGAAAAAAAAAACACCTGTGAGTAATTTCCATTCTCTGCATGTAGGAGCTTCCCTGCATCCTCTTCCATGTGAACCCTTGTAATGCCAAACCTCTTGTGCCCCCCACCAAACTCAACAGGAATATCCACATCAAGAAAGCCAGCAGTGGCAATTGGCACATCAAACTGAGAAATCTGATACCCTTTTGGAAGATCGGGATAGAAATACTGCTTCCTGTCAAACTTGGATTTGAAAGCCAAGTTGCAATTAAGAGCAAGGCCCAACTTGACAGCAAAATCAATTATCTTTGAGTTCAGAACAGGCAAAGCACCAGGCAAGCCCATGCAAATGGGGCAAATGCTGCTGTTGGGTGAAGACCCATAACTGTAAGGGCAACCACAAAAGGCTTTGGTCAGAGTCGAGAGCTGAACATGTGTTTCAATGCCAATGATGGCTTCATAGTCTTTTGGAATTTTGTCGAGCTTTTTGGACTGTGTGCTGTTGCTTGATGAAACCTTTGTCTGAGGTTGCCTCTGTTGGGTGTCTGTTTGGGATTGTGTGGCTTTGGTCGTCAAATGAAAAACCCCATTTCTTCGTCTGAGGAATGTTGTTGGATAAAGCATGAAGGGGTGAACTTGGAGGCTTCTGAATATTGAGGAAGCCATTTCGGGAGGTCTTAGAAGAGAGGGAAAAAACAAATTTTTCTAACTCAAATGTTGCTCTGTTCTCAACAATGAGGAAGTTTTGTGTCGCAAATTTGTAAATTTTTTTCCTCCAAGTTGCTGGGTGCTCACCCACAGGCCACAGTGGTGGCTAATGCTGCGTTTCTTGGCCAAAGATGACAGAGGAAGAGAACAATGTGATAACCCATTGTCATCCTTAAACGCATCGTTTAGAAAAAATAACAAATTAGAATTTATAATAAATAAATATTTATGAATATATAAATTATATTATAATTAAAATTCATAATAAATCAATATCTTTGGATATACAAATTTTATTTATATTTACGATAAATAATTTAAATTATTTTATAAGGTTATTTTGAAATGTTGATAAATTCTATTAAAAAGTTGTTGCTAATTAATTTAGAAATGGAGAAGACAAAAGATAGACTGAAAAAAATTAATGACTAAGAAGATGGGATAAATTTTAAAAGAAAAAATATGTAAATTTAATTATTTTTCTCTCTCTAAAGATTATTTTTTAAATATAGAAGAGACTAAATCAGACCACTTTTAAAGTTTGAGGTGTAAATTTATCAATATCAAAATATATAGACTTTGATTATATTTGAGTGAAAGTTTATGAATTAATACTATTAAATAATTTAAAATATTATTTCACTCAATGTATCAGTCAAAAATATCATATTTAACCTAAAATTAAAAGATCTCATTTTTTTCATTTTAGAAATCTTAACTTCGCACATTACAATTTTAAAAAGTGAAATAGATATCATGACTAGCTTGAAGTTTTTATTCTAATATACTAATAAACTTAGAAGTCGTGCATGTCATAAATCCATCAATATAAGTTATGTATTTATGTCATAAAAGAGACAATATAACGAGGATAATAACTTAATTTGAACATACGTTTATTTTCTAGATTTGTTTTACATAAGTATCAGAGTGTCTTCATAAATATCGCCGCCGATAATAACTAATTGGAGACCAATGTCTTCATAAATATAGCTAAGTATTATATCTTTTGTAAATAGATGCTTTAAACTATCAAAATTGGAATAGGGTCAGTTGGTGTTTTTTTACCATCTAAGGATAATTTTTAATATTAAAGTGAGTATTATTCAAATTTATTAAGAAGCAATTGGTAAGTCGTATTTTAAACACGACCATGGTTTAGGCTAATTTTTTAGGGGATCAAAATTACACTTCATTTTTTTGTGTTACATTTTCGCTATAAACTTGTGGTATTTTAAATATTTAAAATTTTTTATTTATAAGTGTTAAAACACATAATAGCAGTCTTGTTAAAAAACACACACACACAATAACAATGCATACAACATGAGTCCATGACTATATGTTTCGAATGAATGTTTTGTATAATATTAAAAAATCAGTAAACTGCTTGTTCTACTTCCATCAATTAAATCGTTTAAAGATCATTACATGTAGAGGAGGAAAAAATATGAACCTCGATTATTTTCGAGAGGGATATTTATTTTATAGCACTCTAAACAAAGGAAGTCCTAAAACAGTGAACAATGATCTAACAACTTATAAACTCAGAAAGTGAAATACCTGTCCCTGACTGAAATTAAAATTACCTTAATTTTGAATTTTATGGCTTTTCTTTACCTTTTGCGATCAGTGTAAATGCCTTCACCAAATAAATCATTTCCCTCAAAAAGCTTCCAACTTAGACCTTGTTTGGACAAACTTTCTACAAACAGTAGTAAAAAGAAAATAAGAAGAAAAAATTAATTGAACTTTTCTTATATACTAAAATCAACTTATATCAAAAATTTTACATATTTTACCTTCCTATAAATATTTCTAAAAAAAATTATTAAAAAAATCTAAAACTAAGATAATCATGATATAGTCTAAGTTAGCTCAAATACGTTTTAGTCGATGTCATTTTAAGACGATCTTAAATAATGATCAAACAATTTGTTTCAAGAGGGAAGGAGACTCTCTTCTTGAATATGAATTTCTAAGTTACTCTAAAAAATACTTAGTGTAAGTGAACAAATAAAGAAGACAAAAAAAGAAAAGATTTGCGTGAAAATAATTTAAAGAGATAAAAAAATTGATAAAAAAACAAAAAGATAAAATATTAAATAAAATAAGCTTGCATTGGCTTGATTGTGTCTCCAAGATTTGAAGTAAAAACCCTATTTACGAACTAAGAAATCATACACATCTTGAAATTAATGGACAATTTATAAGGTTATGATGGATCCTCCTATTAGATCATGACTTACAATTGCTACTTATTTTTTCTAGTCATGCATGATTTGTAACCTCCAATAGCTCCACACATTTTGAATTCCAAACTGTTGCAAAACTTGCTTCTTTTTTTAAGGAACTATTATTTTTTCTTTTAATGCTTCACATGCACTACCAATTGACATGGTATTCTATCATAATCTTATCCATCTTATCAACAATTTATACATTAAGGTATTTTTATATATTTTTTTCCGTTGCCAACAAGTCCATATAAATTAATCAAGGTAGTATGAGGATCATGCACAATAACATAAACATGCATCCGATTATCCAAATATATTATTATTTTATGGTTTTGGTAACAGAGTTAGAACACCAATTTACACTTATTGAGCAATCCAAAATCCAAATACACGAGATATATTAAGAACTTTTCAGGGCATTATATTAATTGATGATACATATTGCTACTTGTCCTTCGAAGACACCGGACAGATTGCCTATGTCCTGCACAAAAGAACAGAAGGACAAAACATAAGCTGATGTAGCTTTCTTAAAACTAACAGTTGTCGAGGAAACATTTCAATCGTTTAAGGGGGAAAAAGTTTCAAATACATAAGATAACTTATATAAGCTCCCACAACCACAAGTGCTCATCAAGAAGAAAGGACGAGCTGAAAACTAAATGATTGAAAAACTAACCTCAGCACATTAGATATGTAGAATAAAATCTTAGTACTCAAGATTGCAAGAGCTTCTCGATGTCTTTCTGCAAGAGGAAAAATATAATTTATTGACATATAATCTTACATGACGCAAGAGAAATTCAGTTATAGTTAAATGTTGGGTTTCTGCTTAGGCTATAGAGGATAAGTAGAATTTATGCCAATATCCCAAACAGCAATCCAACATTTAATTATAATTGACCCCCTTTGCCTGGCATCATTATATATATAAATCCTACTTAAAATATACATGTCTAACCTCGATTTTCAGAGGTGAGGTGGTAGGTGCATATCTGTCCACAACCTTCCCTTCTTTGTTTACTAAGAACTTTGTGAAGTTCCACTTGATACCATCGCCAAATATTCCCCCTTTCTTCTCCTTTAAAAACTTGTAAAGTGGCACTGCATTCTTCCCATTGACTTCAACCTACAGTGAATTATTTTAGAATTTAGATTGGTTTCCCTATAAAGTACCACACGGAACAGTATCCACACAAATCTTCCACAAAGAGAGTTCCAAATAAAAAATGGGGAAACACTTGTGAATGACAATGTGATTATCAGAAATCACCTTATCAAAGATAGGAAATTCAGCCTTGAACCTTGTGCAAACTACTTCCTGAATTTCTTCATTGTTTCCTGGTTCCTGTCCAGCAAACTGGTTGCACGGAAATGCCAAGATTTCAAATCCTGGAGACAACTCAGAAGTCTCAGTGTTACAAATTCACAAGCTCATAAATATAGTTGACATATATTTCTTTTTCTCTTTTTTTTGTCCTTCACCAAAGTGACAAACCTTGATTCTTGTACCTCTCGTACAATACATTCAATTCTTTGTAATTTGTCTGTGTCAAACCACTGCAACAATGAATAAGAATATTATAAGTATAATTATATAGGCATTAGGCAGAATAGAGTGAGAAAGAATAGTGTCCAGTAATTAGGTAATTCTATTTCAAACAAAAACACCAAGCCTTATTCCACTAGATGGAGTCAGATAAACAGATCCACAATGCTGGTGGGCTCTAATCTCTATCAATTTTTTTCATTAAATCCATTTAAAGCAAGATTTCTTTAAATAGGTTTTCCTAAAGTTTTCTTTGGTCATCCTCTATCTATTTTAATAAGACAATCTTTGATCAACTTTCTCACTGGAACCTCTGTTGATCTTCAAGACCAATCCACCTTAGGCAAGTTTTTGCCATTTTCTAACCAATAAATGCTACTCAAACTTTCTCCAGAATACAACTGTTACTTATGCGTTATGACTGATCTTATATTCTCTAATCTGATATAAACATGAATAAAGTAGAAAATCATGACAACCAACATGCATGAAACTCATCACACAGATTTTGATAATATATTGTGTCTTCTTAAGCCATAGTTTCTTTTTAATAAGAAACATAATGTAGTTTAGCATCACCCAACCCAGAAGCTGATGCTTAAGCCCTAAAATCTGTGACTTTTCAATGTCTGTAGGGATTAGTTCACATTAAATTCACCTACGAAAGTCCAATCTTATATATAGCTTTTTGCTAATGCCATGACGTCGTCAAACATCAAACACAGCAATGGAGAAACTCTTTTAGCAACCAATCAAACAATATACTATTAATGTGTCAAGTCAACTCCAGGAATGCATCTTCTTTACCTTAACAACTATACAACACTTTCCTACAGTCTATAACGCATGTACATATTTACAACTTTGATAAACTTACTAGATGAAAGGGGTTTTGTGGACACTGAATGAAAAAAGGTGGAGCAATATAAAGCAGAATGATTAACAGATAAATAAGGTCAAAGTAAACACGAGCACACTGAGATGCATAAAAAAAATACATATGTAAATTGGTACATGGCTATAAGAAATGACCCAAAAATAATTTATCAGTATGAATCAAATTATGTTACCATTGAGAGGCGACATTCACAATCAGTAGAACCTTCCCGCTGTAATCATTCAGACTCACATCATTTCCACTTATGTCCTGCAATTATAGTCCACACCAGAAACAAAAATAAATTATAAAAGTAAAACGTCCCCCAAGCAATTACATTAAAATTAGCAGCAAAGAAATCAACCAGCCTTATCCCAAACATTTTGGCAGGACAGAGCCGTCTGAACAGACACAGATAATATACAGGAGTGGGCATAGACAAACCAATAATCAACAAGAACAACCTGAACTCAATTCATGTTCCATGAATGTTAGGGAAAATAAATCTAAATACCTCAGCAGAAGCTGAAGCAGCAAAGTAATCAATCGAAAAGAAAATTAGATCAGCAAGCTTCATTGATCTCCATAAAAGTTGAAATACAAAAAATATAAAATCAGAACCTACTAAATATAATTTTGTCATCAAAGTGTACCCTGATACTTCTTAGATTATCTTCACACACTCATCACACAATTCGAGTGCAAACACAGTTGGGCATGAGCAAGCCACAATCTTTTCAAGTAATTAGAGAGAAACAACAGTTGGGTATGAGCAAAAAAACGAACCTTGACAGTGAAATCGTAAATGGAGTTGGAAGATTGTTCGGCCATGAGGGAAGGAGTAGATGGGTATGTGTGAGAATAGAAGAAGAAAAAAAGTCAATCACTTCATACCAATCAATCAACGCAACGTATCTGAAACTATTTTATACCATTATCGCGGTGTTGCGAGATAGAAAATGCAGGTCACGACGTTCTCATGTGGACACAAATTAAATTAAATTATATGGTTCGCTGCTCCCATCAATCAATCATCATGCTTTCAATTCTTACACCATTTCGTCTAGGAAACGGACCAGCTCACCGAATACGAATCGCCTTCTTTAATGAATAAAATTAAAAATAGGAATGAAATCCTGTTTTAAAAAATTAATCACTACTATTTTATTAAGAATTTAATTTTCTTACATTATTAAAAAATTACAAATTAATAAAAGAATTCATTCTAAATTTAAATTTAAATTAATCATTAAAAATAATATAAAAAATACATAATCAGTATGGTATGAAAGCTTATCAAATTCGAGATTAGGTAATAGAACATTAAGAGTTTTATAAACTCGATTCCTGGATTCAACTCGTAGACGAGTAAGAATCTACTTCATATAAAAATAATAATAAAATATCTATAAATAATATACTAATTAAACATTTTAACAATATAATAAAGTAAAATAGTAAATCATGAAGTTTAGAATATTTAAATAATAATAATACATTATTACTAGATAATAACTTCTAGAGGTTATAACAATGGTATATCATTTTGATAGAGGATTTGATGTTATTTGAGAACAAGGATTTGATATCATTAAAGGTAAAAAAAAATTGTATTTGAGAATAACACGCTAAATGAAGTTGTGTTGAATGCTAAATAGATAGAAAACAATAAAAATGGACTTACATTTTATAGGGAAAGAGTTTACTCGAAAAAACAAACAAGTTAACTCGAGAGTTTGATAACATGATGAAATGTTTTAATTAATTTTTTATTATATATAATTTTACCAATAATATAATAAATCATTTTGGCTAATTATTTTTTTAATAAGTTGTATTTGTGATAATATTTTCATGGATTTCTTATTAAAAACAAATTTATGTTTTAATCAGGACGGCCCAAATTAAGGCTTATCAACCTTTGTTATTAAACTTTTAATGTAAAAAAGATTACACATATTACATAAGGTCTTACATATCATTTGTTTCTTTAAAGTAAAAAAAAAAAACTTTATCTCAATTTTTGTTTTAGGCTTCACTTCATATTGGTCGCCCTATATTTTATGTGAGAAAATATACTGTTTAATTACAGTTTTAATTATTGAATTTGGGTTGTGTGTTTCTTTAGTTACTAAAATTTAAAATTATTTTATTTTGTTTTTGAATTTTGACAAATTCTTTGTTTTAGTTTCTGACAATAAAATCTGATATTTTGTGATGATTTTTAGCTATTATAAATTAAATTTTATCTTTAAACCATTTTAATTTGAATTTTAAAGCTGTCACATAATGTTAAAAACTAACATATAGTGTCAATTTATTATGTTAGACACTAAAAAAATTATTTTGTCAATAAAAATATATTTAAAAATTTCAGAATAAAAAAAATCATACCCTAAATTCATAAACTAAAACAGTAATTAAGTTAAAAATATACATATATTAATGTTCAACCACATATTTTAGTTAATTTCAAACTTTCTTTCTTTTTTTATTAACCGAAAAGTTTATTTAATTATTTAATAAATAAATTTTTTTAATAATTTTTAATATTTTTTTAAATGTTAGTTAAAGTAATATTTTAAAAAAATGTTAGTTTCTAATTTTTTTTTATATTTTTTCTTTTTTATCTTTTAGATATCAACTAATTTTTTTAATTTCTAATTAATTTTTCATCTATATCAAACATAATCTTTAAGTTTTTTCTTCTTCATAAAACTCACCTAAAAGTTACATGTGTCATTATTTTTAATGAAATATATATATATATATATATATATATATATATATATAATATTTATATTTAAATGTCATTTTCAAGTCTAATTATAATCAATTTTTTAATAAATAAGTTAACTAAAATCAGTTTATTTTACAGAAAAAAAATGTTTAATTTATTTGTTGAAAAACATTGAATCAGTCATCAGTTTAAAGAAATTCGTGATATTTTTGTTATGCCCTCGTTATTCAACTCAAGAGAAGGATCTCAACGGCACCATGCTTAGAAATACGTCTGTTCCAGAAATACATCTTGTAAATCCTTTAATTTATTTTGGATACAATACAACTGAAAGAAATAATTGCTCCTATAGCTACGTCATCAGGCTGCTAAAGATATATTAACTAGACAAGAGCATATCCATAAGAATATGCATGTGATAATTTACAGAGAAATATATAACCTTGCTTTTCAATTTTTCACTTGGACATGTGCATTGACATAAGTCATGAACCAGTATTTAACAATGAGAACTTAGCCCATAAGCATATCTTTCTCTTGTCCAAGACCAACCTTGCCCCCGTGATCAACCAATGGCCAGGACTATCTTGTGGACCTTTACACAACTGTGATGTGTCTATAAATTTCAACAGCTTTTGTGTTTGCACAGGCACTGGAGGTCCTGTTGGAAATACACTTGAATCCAAAACCACAACCGGTTTTTTCTGGTTCTGGTCTTTACCAGAAATTGATGTGCTTATGACTGAGAAAATGCCAGACCTCTGGGATAACCCAGAGGAGCCCTGTGTCCAACTTGATTTTACAACTGCACAATTAGACACCTTAGAGAACAACAGCCTCAAATGAAGGACACTCCTTGATTCATGTTTCTTCACATGAAGTTGTGCTCCTGTGACAATAAAGGCCACATCTTTGTCAGAGCTCCATCTAGGGTCGTATTTCACTGGTGCTGTACATACATGGTAAAATTTCTTCCCATTGATTGCTTCAAAGAAACGGCCATCATTGATTTCTTCTGACCATATTGGCGTGTCCTCTATTTTGTTTTTAAGCATTATTGGAGTGTTTAATAGATGTTGCACGTGTATGGCTAACCTGTGTCACCAACATCCTTGTGAGCACCACTCATAGACCAAACAACTTTTTATCTAAGATTGATGGTTAGTCACAACTCAAAGGACAAGGTTTAATTGTATTTATAAGTATTGCATTTAGTCCCTCGTGTTCTAATTACGTCATTTGGGTTTCTCAAGTTTTCTTCAAGGTTTAATTGTTATGTTAGCGATATTTGTGGATGAAATATCATTTTTATGATAACAATCAACATTAAAAAGAACGTCTTCTCATTCTAAGCAAACTAATGACTTAAATATTGGATGGAATCAAAACGAAGGAACTTGACTGTAAATAGTAAGAAAAAACTTGAGAGTCCAATCAGTGTAATTAAAATATAAAGGCCTAAAATTGCAGAATTGTGATAATGTGAGACAAAAAATGTAATTAAGTCAAAGAAAAATTACTAGTAGTGTGGAATTAACCTGTTGCATTTCATGCCCTCAAGAAACAAGCGCATCCCTGTGATTGGCCTTTTACCAACTGTTACCTGTTACGAGTAAGATACTTACTTAGGCAGAAGATGACAAAGTCTAATTATTGATAAGGAATGATTTGAAAGTACTACCTTTGAGGTGTTTACATAAAGTTTGGGACCCATCAAGTCGAAACTAAGAGAAGGCGAAAGATTAGTTCTATTTGTGGCTGGACTGAGTGGAAGATCATTGTGAATGGGAGCCCAAAGCTTGTGAGATTGGTAGTCAAGAAAGTAAGGCAAATCTGACATTGGAGGCTTATCTGCATTTGATGTGAATTTAATTCGTTTTATTTGTTCAACAACCAAAAGTGACAGCCTCAAAGCCTGTCTGCTTGGAAAAGTCAAATAAAGTATGGCAAATCTGACATTGTAGGTTTATCTGCATTTTGTATCAACTTAATTATTTCCTTCTCATTTGTCCAAAATTGTTAAAATCAAAACTTCTGTTTGCCTGTCTCAATTTTGAAGTCAAATGCTCAAGCTTTCTCTAAAATTTACTGTATCTAGTCAAATTGATTTTCAGCTATAATATAGTACTATATGACCACTGATATATATTGTCTCCCCTGTAAAAAAGAAGAAGCAATATTGTCTTCGTGACACATTGAATAAAATCCAAGTCGGATCAAGCCGCAGAAAAGAACACTATATTTTAATTATCAACAATTTTTTCTGCGTCTTGCCAGTCACGAGACCCCAGTTAAAGTAAAAAAAAAAAAAAAAAAAAACCCTCATATCTTGCTGATCACAATCCCTAAATTGTTTATCATTGGAGAAAAATTTGCGTCTCATTCTTTACTAAATTAATTAACGAGTAGTATAGCACTAGTATATGAACACAGGAAATAGTATTTTTTTTAAGATGGAAAATTAATTAATTGTTTACGATGTTGACTTTTCGGATCTGTTTTTTTTTAAAAAAAAGCATTTCAGATCTGCTAATGTACACGAATAGTATTTCATGAATTGCTAAGACACAATTTCAAATGCTCAACCCAAGATGAAGTATTCAACACCCGATATTTCATTAGTTAAAAAAAATCATGTCATTAATACTCAATTTCGTAAAGAAAACTTCCATGTAATTTAACATTGCTGTTGACATTTATTAAATTCGCTGTCTGAGAGATTGTTAAAATTCAAAGTTAAAATATTTGAACAATTTATTTAAGGGCATTGACAAAATAGTGTATTTGACATGTCTATATATATATATATATATATATCGATAAGTATGTCTTTTATTGGTTTGGAATTCCAACTCAAACAAAGAAAGAGCGAAATTCCATTTATTATTAAATGCATGTTTGATTTAGTCTTAAAAATTAAAAAAAATACGTAAAATTTAAAAAAAATACAAATCTAAACTCATACTACATTGGCAATTTGGCATGTTTTTTACTGGTTTGCAAACATGGGATGGGACTATGTAGTCTTCATGTTTTGCAGTTATTGTTTTGTTTTCATTAATTTTCACAAGAGGAGAAAATAAAAAAACTTACATCGAAGGTAGAGGTTGATGGCATGGGATAGGAAGCCTTTGCCTGGAGTACCTTTAAGAAGAGAAGTGATGGGAATGAAGCTAAAATCAACAGCATCAGGCTTCTTTGGAACTGTCAGAAGCCATTCACTATGGTCTCTCATTTGGGTATCCCCTCCCCTTTTTGCACATATCACCGTAATTCCCTACATGTTCATTTATCTATAATATCATTTTCTGGTCGAAACTAAACTAGCATTAATTTTTGCTGAACATTATATATCAGAACTGTTTTCAATCTTAAGAATTTTCTCAAACTAAAATATTGCATATTCAATTATTCATGAAGATTGGAAGATTATTATTTGGATTGAGGTAGACCCTACATCTTTTGCACAAACGGATGTAGAGCTATCGAAGGCAACAATTTGTGGACCAAAGACATCAAAAGCTTGTGGCGCCTGTATTTCAGCAAAACATTGTCACTATTTAGAACAATACAATTATGGAAAAGTATAGTGGCTTATTATTTGTTCTGATTTAATCAAATACTATATACGAAGGAAACCTTATATTTTTGTTCTTTGGATTTTGGAAGAAAATTGCATGTCCCATTGAATATTTGATTTCCAAGCTCATCCAAGTGCTTCTTGAGCTCTGATGGATCCAAGTTGGAAGACACGTCTTGCTTGACCAACACTAAATCTTTGCCACCAATGCCAAGCCCCACAAGGATGTGTGTCCCGAAGTTCTCAATGAATCTGATAAAATTTTCACCTTTAAAGAACATCAATCAAGGAACAGCAAAGCAAGTTTAATTTCTACAATTTAAATGGCCTTTTCAGTGATTAGGTAGTAGCACAGAATCAAGAATGCCCAATACCATATCCCAAATGTATCAAACAATACCACCTCTTAGTTTAATAGTAATTAGAAATGAATAGAAATTTTATGTCTCTTACAATGTTCATTCAGGTGAAAATTGATATTTAAATATTGAAAAAGGTTTTTTTGTTTTAAGAGCAACTTTTCATACAAAGCTCTTTTAGAGTAATCCATTACAATAGGTTATAGGTAGCATAACAAATTTTAGTCAACAAATGGGTTAATATCGTTTCAATTTAAACCGTTAGGATGCATAGTCAATAGCCGGCTCAAAAATGATCTTTGAAAATCTTCCATCTTTTTAATCTAGTTTTGAGGCTGGAAATTTGCTGTAATTTGACTGTAGCTCTGCAAGTGTTCTTAGCCGACTGTTGAATCTTTTTGGCATATTAAAATAAAACCCAACATTTTTTTTCTGAAAAAAATAAACCTTTAAGTTTAAAATTCTTTTTTAGTTCATCCTACAACTTTAAGCAAATAAAAAGATAACTGAACAAAAAAAGAAAGGAAGGTAATCATCATACTCATACATCAATGATGATTTTAAGTTAGCCTCGATCCTACGTTTTCCTTTAGAAAATCCCCAAAATCATTGCAATGTCGTTATATAATTATTTTTAAAATATGGCAAACGATTGACTTGTACTGATCCACTGATATGAACATATAACAATATATGGATAGTGTAAACAGGTTTAATTAGTTAATAATAGAAGAGATTGCGATGAGGATACAAAATAAATAATTATGATTGTCCAGCTAGCTAGCAGCCTAGAAATCCAAGACAAGTTTGATTATAACTCCGTAACTGTTAGTATATATATAATAATCGTTAATGAAAATTCTAGTTTAGTCAATACTTCAAATTGTTTTCGCCTTCATGCTCTTGATGTTCATCTTTGACTAAAAAAAGAAGCAAATATCTTTTAATTTTCTAAGCTTCTAATTACATTATATATGTAAACTCTAGTTGAAAAAGGATGAGCGTTATAAGTTTAATCCAATAAATTTATGGCACATGACGCTTTCTTTTGAAACATTTGTGGATGTAGGAGAGAGACTTGAGTAACAAAATGGAAAAGAAAAATCAGAAACAGTATTTTGTGTGCTTTCCTTTTACTTTCCTGCTAGCAGCCTAGAAATTCATTACAATTTTGACTATATAGAAATTATCAGTATACTAATCGTTAAAGAAAATTCTGATCGACCTCGTCTCGTTTAAGGAAAAAAAATCTAATTTGGTGAATACTTTAAATTATTTTCTTCTAGACGCTCTTGATGCCAAATCATTGACTGGGGGAAAAACTATTTACATATAGTTTTCTATATTTTAAAAAATCTCTAGTTTCGATCATCCGAAAAGGATAATGAACTTGAA
Source organism: Glycine soja (assembly GCF_004193775.1). Classification (NCBI taxonomy): domain Eukaryota; kingdom Viridiplantae; phylum Streptophyta; class Magnoliopsida; order Fabales; family Fabaceae; genus Glycine; species Glycine soja. The sequence goes on from NC_041009.1 coordinate 3,739,778, forward strand.
GTTTAATGAAATAATCATTTTTCGAGAGATAAGTTAATGGGTGAGTTTGTTTAAATTTTAAATGAACATGTTTAAAATAGGTGATTTTTATATAAGTGGTTTTTTAAGAAATATATAAGATTTGTTTCTTAAAATAAATAGAAATTTATATTTTTAACCTAAGTAGTTTAGGCAAATACATTAAAAAAATAAAAAAATATTATTTTATTAAAATAAACACTTATTTTAATAAATAAATTTAAATAAACTGACCAAATGTTCGTATTTTGTGTTATTTTGCGTTTGACGAAAGGATCATAGCTGGATTAAATGCACCATAACTTACTTTTGAAGCATTTTTCATGATTTCATTAAAGCGATAAACTTCAATCGTTTTTTTTTATTACAAAAATTTAAGTGATTGGGTCTGGCATATTCACAACAAGATTCTCACATTTGAAAGCCGAGATTTAAACCCACATCTTATCTTTGTATGATGAATCTATGCGATACTAGGGTGTTTAATTTGGTTATTTTCTATTTTTATTTTTAATAAAAATATTTTTTAAAATAAACTAAAAATTAAAAACAATAGAATTTCTTTTTAAATGCTTGAAACCAAAACCTTATTCTGGTTACATGGTAAGAAATATAATTTTAAGCAAATCTAACTTATAAACATAAAACAAGAATTCAAACTCAACATGATTTTAAAATTCTAATCTTTTGAAAATAAAAATAATTTTCATAAAATAAAAACAAAAAATAAAAATGCAAATCAACACATCCTTTTTAATTTGACCAACTTTATTGACTTCCTTCATTGATAAAAGAGAATAAAAAGCGGATCATTTCAAGTAATATTTTTTAAATAACTGTTTTCAAGTGAAAAAAAAAACACATTTAAATCGGCAAAACAACTTATTAACTTTTTTTTATAAAAAAAAATAGTGTATGATCTCGTCTTCTAAAGATCTATCATATTATCATTTGTGAATCTTTAATGTTAATTTACTAAATAGAACGATTTTTATTTAAGTGCAAAAGTTACAATAAAATACATAATTTCAACAAGTGTCGATGATTCTTAATTCTTAAATTGCTTATACGGCATACACATAATATTAAATAATATATGTGAGTTGTTGATTTGATACTTGAAATAATATAAAAATATTTTATGTTGTTAGAAATTATCCTAAATATAATTTTTAATATAATTATTATACTAGTAAAAATTAACAAACAAAAAAAAATATAAAAAATATTTACACTTTGATAGCATTCTAATAAATTTCTTTTAAATAACCGAACTATCAATGTTCCATTATTCCTCTCCTCGATCAGGCGTAATTATTTTGATATAAAGAAATAATATAATTTTAAAGGCTCCAAGCCAATGATGATGGAGTTGACTATTAGTATTAAGTATTAACCAATAAAAGATTTAGTTTAGAAAATATAAAATGGACCATTACAACTTAAGCTAACGTATAGGTCCAGCAAGATAAGCATCTCTGTTTGCTACGAAAGTGTAACATTGCATGTTTTGCCCATTTCCAAACTACATCTTTGACCTTGTTTATGTGACAGTTTGCCAATTAGGCAATTACTTTCCTTTCCAAGTTTCAGTATTCAGCATGCGCACTAGGATTTCACGAACAAATCAGTGGTGTTATTTTCCCAAATAGAAAATCCCTCCCAAACCTTTACAGCAACTAAGTGCATGGTTTTAAAACCATGACCAAAACTATGGCCTTTTACACTTGGTTTTCTTTATATTTTTTTATTTGTTTCTCCCTATCTTGTCAAAATTATATTAACATGATTTCTTGTTAGTATAAGTTTTTGCACTTACACAACAAATAAATAATTTTTTTTTTCTTAATCATAATATTGGTATGACATTATTTCAATATAAGATGATAGATTTTTTTATCTCATGATCTATTTTATATTTAAGGATCAATCAGGAGTCGGATATGAATCACTTGCTTATTAAGGGACATGAATCATTTACCATTACCACATGAGTCCCTTGTTGGTGCAAAAGATATTAAACCTTAAAAGTTGAAACTAATATACTATATTATCTAATTATTTAGATTAAATGAAGATATAATCTGTAAAAATATTTTTTATGAATTGTCTCGTCCACTACGGGGTGGGTAAAAGCAAGTAAAGTTTAGACAACGAGGTCCACCACACCACTAGCATGAAAGGCACTCTACATAGACCAGTTCATTGTGGGGCAGTTTAACTTAGCTTTCAATCTTTATGGCCAATTTATTTGTAAAAATAAAATTAAAAAGAAGATAATGATTGGTAGAAATGATTATTATTACCTTGCAAGTGCGTGAGGATCCCAGGAAGAAGGAACTGCTTCAAGGATTCGTTGAGACAGAACAAGTGGGTAGCGATCAATATGAGCATTGAAGAGTTTGATAAAGTAGCCATCAATACCCAAACACTTTGTGTTAGCTGCATCAGTTGCCCATGAACCCTCATGAAATCCAAACACGGTGTTGAAGTACCCAGAAGGGATTCTCCCTGGGATTGAACTCTTCTGGTTGAAGAGCTCTGACATCTATAAGACAAAAATAAAAATAAAAATAGAAACCAATATTCATTTTCATTTTTTTAAAACAACTGACAACAAAGTGTTTGATGAAATTAATGCCTTACTTGGGTGAAGGTAAGGATGTCGGATTGGTAGCGGGTGCGATCGCCCTTGTCGCATTTGATGTCAACGGAGACATCTCTGATGGGTCCGAAACCTGGCACCGTGAGCTCCCGTTTCTCTGTTTCGTTGAGAAGAACCAAACGCTCTTCGCCTTTGCAGAACTTGAGCCTGAAATCTGAGGTCAAGTCGAAGCCCTTTCCTAAGCTGTTCAGAGCTCTCTCAACTATGCCTTCACCCATCTTTTTCTGTTTTTTTACCCAATGAATTAGTGTGTCACTAATAATATATACTACCAGCTTTTCTCCTCCAAAGGGTTGAATAGAAATAGGAAACTATTGATTTTACTTTAGTAATAATTAAAATGCACTCTATAAAGACATTTTAAATATCATTTCATCATAAATAAATTGGTATGCATTATAAAACTATTGATTTTTGTAATAATTATTTCAAAATTATATATATAATCATTTTTAATTTATTGATAATTTAAAAATAAATATATTATCCAGTGTTATAGACATTAATCTCTTTCAAGAGAGCTGGCAAGATCACACTAAGAGAGAGAACAAGTGGCTAGGAGATTAATGAATTTAAAATAATACATTTTTATAGAAAAAGTGTTATTTGTAATATCAAATGTAACATTAACTTTATTTTAAATAGATTTTCTATTTTGTTAATCAACAAAATGTTTAAAAAAGAGCAATGTTATATTTACTTATAAATTATCCTACTACAAGAAACTTAAAATATAAAACATATTTTGACATTCAATGCATACAGAGAAAATAATAAAAAGTTTTAGGTTTGACTATTATTAATTGAGCCTTTGAATTAGAACAGAGTCTTGATTATTCTGTTTTAACCGCATCTTTCTGGTGGCTCCGATTCCTCGAACTCTCGAAGGAAAGAAACATAGAAATAGTGAAAAGAAACAAGATTTTTGGCTGATGTGACCTTGACGATGAGGAGACTTTTGATTGCCAAACCCGGAGACTTTTGATTCTGATAATTTATTTGTGGTCTTCAGCACTCAGCAGCATCATAAGGGAACGCCTCATTAACATAACAGATCACGTACGTCTCATCTTACATTTCAATACCTGAATTTCCAGGCAACATTGCAATATCACACACCATCTGTGTGTACACGAGCGCTTCTTATGGTCAAAATCTGGGAATTCAAATTTCATTATTCTTAATAGATTCCAAATTTCACTGTCTTTGATTTTTTTGTTACATATAAGTTTTGTTCATAGTATGGAAATTATGTATCCAATCAATGTTTGATTTCAATTGTTTTTTCAAAGCAAACTATTTATGTATTTGTTTTAACACGATTTTTCTCATTAAAGAGACCATTCTTATCTAGTGCATTAACACAGTTTATTTATGTATCTTTTAAGGTTATATCACATAATTTAAAAATAGTAATTACTTTTCTTATTTACATTGAAACTATTTATACTTCTTAAAATATTTTTTCTAATTTTCTCATTTATTAAGTTTTGGAAATCATATGCACAAAGCAGTAATGTTTGAAAGTTTAAAAAAAGGAAAAATAGAAGAAAAAAATTATTTAAATTCTGAAGTTTCGTTGGTGGGAACAATATTTTATTTGGACCAAGTTGAAGCTAGGACCAGTAGGTACGTTTTCTCGTCTCTGATTAGTACAAGAACCAGTGTTGGCACCAAGACTTCAGAGGTTGACCCATAGTACAGTAACAGTAACATATTGCAATATTGCAACGTCCCAGACTCAACTATAACTTGGACTCTGTCAACAACTAATGTGAATCACAGAAAATTGAAACAGATCCTTTTACGAGCCAACACTAGCATTAAGTGGGTCATTGATAGGTGAGACTGGTTTAGAGTACGGAACTGAGGTGGATAAAAATGCTACTAAATCAGTGTAAAAAGGACAGACTGTAATCAAGGTAAAAAAATGGGTTGGGAAGTCGGCTGCCATGCCATAGGAAAGTCATGCAGTCAATATTGCTTTTGGAGATGAAGCCCGTGTGCTCTCAGCTTGGTGAAGAGAGAGCTTGGGAGTTGGGATCCTGATTACACATTGTCCAATTTCATGTAAGCATTTTGAATTCAGTTCTGATTGCCTACCTTAAACAGCATCGTGAGTGTTCTATTACTTTTACAAATTTCTGTTGGGTTCAGCACAAGGTCTTGTTGTTATGTATTTCATTACCTATTTGACTTCCTACATAATAATTAAACCAAAAAAATAAAACAGTGAACAGATGCAAAATTTACACATTTGTCTTTCTCTTTGCCCATATATTGCCTAAATTTGTACAAATATTCAAGAACATGAATTATTTTAAGCTAGGGCTTTTTTGAGTTACAATTTAGTAAGGAGTTCTTATAGATTGTGTCTTCTGTTTCTCCTCCCCATTTTTAATCAAAGGAGAGCACTAAGGCTTATGAACAGAGCAAAATGTTATTTACCTTCTTTTGTATCTCTGATGGAAGTACATGGGTAGCCTTATTGAGTGTCTGATTATCATATGTTTATTCACTCTTCTTAATTATCCTTTCTATTCATAAATGGATTCTCGATGTCTGTAAAGATGACCTGGAATCTTCTTGTTTTTTCATTTTTATTTCCAGATGCAGATTGCTGAAGGATGTCAATCTTTTCTGCCCGAGACATGATAACATTCTTCAAATATCCTTTTTAATGTATTATACAAGTTATTTAATGAATTATTTATGCTTTTCCTTTTTAAGCTATGTTACATGAATGTCAGAATTCCATGCTTAAAATAAGAAAATTAAGGAAAACAGAATATTCAGATTATATAATTGCTTGTTGGTTCTTCTTAATTAATTGGCAAAATAAGAAAAATAAGTTTTCTCTCGGTGACAATCTACAAGAGATAGCAGGATTCTGCTGAAGGAAATTAACATTCTATTAATTTGCTAGCTTATGGATTTAGATTTTTCCAGCTTGAGTTGAGGCCAACATACCTTTGAGCACTCACCAGGCTGCCTATTTGTTTATACTTTTCTGCACAGTTGAGAACTATTCTGTATTGTTGTCATGCAAAAAAATTCAAAAATGAAGGAGGAAGTTTAATCTTTATATCATTTTCTGTAGTTCTCGAGTGTGTGGTTTTTTTTTAAAAAACTATTATGTCCTTTGATGATTTGACAGCATTTCCCTGATCTTAGTCCTTAACGTTAGATCCAATATCCAGGTCTTGGTGGATCAGCAATCCCTCATTTCTCCGGTGAACTTGGAGGATGCAGATTTAAGAGTCAAAAGGTAAATCTTGGTGTTTAGATTGCATGAATACCTTCTCATAGTTCTTGGATCAATAATCTTATCAAAGAACTCTTCAAAAAAAAAAATCTCATCAAAGAAATTCCCTCATCATTTTAGGAATAAAAAGGGTAATTGGGTAAGCCTAATGCACGAGGCTAGGGTCAAATATTTCACAACTTTATTCCGGTGAATAGAGTGGTTGTTTCTGTAAGATTGAATTCAGTTCAGAGGGAGATGTTAGGGCACATAATCAGCCAAGACTGGTTATCAGCCAAATACATAAATTTTATATGCATACAACGTGGTGTTGTATTTGGACCCCTTCATATTCATGAGAAAGTCCAATTTCTCCTTGTCTTATTCTGTATGATGGCATCCAGTTAATGCTTTTCCGAAATACTCATGGTTTAGCTGGTTCTTCATATATGGAGCTGCCAGTGCCAGCCTTTTGTTGATTCATTCTTTATCAAGCTGTTTGTGAAATGGTATTCTGTCTCGTGATATATTGGTTGCTCTGGGTTATGGTCTAAATCCCTTTTTTTTTCTAACTCTATGGTGCTCACTTGTGGTTGTGCACTGCTACGAATATCCAAATGTGGAGGGAGGCCAACCTCTGCGCATTTAGCTGAACAAAGGTGTAACAGCATAGTGATTTTCTCCTTGCTGAAAAGTGATCATTCCCGTCTTTCACCTTGAACTGAATACTTCTCTTAGTTCAAAACTGTAACTATGCTTATTCCTTGTAACAACTGAGTTGTTTTACAATCTGGATTAATCTTTCAGGTTCCATCTGTAAAGGGCATGACAGTATAACTTATAATTTTACATCGTCAATTTAAAAATTAATAAATTTACAATGATAAATTATAATTAAATGATTGTGTAAAACTATTTATTGCTAATACGGAACATTTTTTCCCTATTTTCTCTTTTGTATATTTCTATTCATGAAACTAATACAACTCATTATTTAAAAATTTAATTCAACGAAGGAAAACATTAGGCCATAATTTAATGATTTCAATTGATTAAATGAATTATAAACTAAAAAATAACAATTTCATGATTTAAATGATTGAACCAAACAATTCAATTTGTTCATCAATGAATTCAACAGCAAATGTAATAATTGTATGACCTAATTTTTTTTGTAGGTTGGATAAATTTACGATATCATTAAGTTGGTCTTGTTCTCTCTTTTTTGTTTTAATGAATTTTCTCATCTATCTCCATCAATTTAGAATAACAATTGAATTATCATTTTTCTTTAATAAAAACAAAATCACGCAATACTTATTTGTATGCTTTGACTTTCATAAAAAAAATCGTATGCTTTGATCAGGGGTATGTAAGCAATAATAATAATAATAATGATTTCACCATGGTATATAACCGTCATCCGTAATGCATTTCAAATTCATCGATGATAATTACACATTAGTCTTTAAGAATATAAGTATCTTATCAGAAAATAAATAAGTTGCCCTAATATTTAAATAATTACAATTTGCAATGTTGATTTTATTAGTTTTTCTTTTAAGATTAAGCTGTATAGTGCTTAAATATTAATTATAATTAATGCTAATAGTTTCCTAAGACCAAAGTAAAAGTTTTGCATTTCCAAAAATCAAGAGCCATTAAATCCTTAAAGATGAATTTGAGGATTTATACTCGTTGTTCAATAAAAAAAGAACATGGTGCTAGCTAGGTTCTTATTAGCACTAATTTTGTTGTATCCCGAAACATGATTTTAGGCTCAATATAAATTATTTTGGTTGATTTTATTAAAAATTTGTTATCCTCTTTTCGAATTTTGTAATTGGACCGTTTTACTTGGAATGAGACCAATGACTTCTTGCGCAAGTAATACACACACGACAGACCTAAATCGAAATAAATTAAAAAAGAAATTAGAATAGTAAATTAAACTAAACTAGTACATAATAATAATAATTAGGAGTTAAAACAGATAAGCATAGGAATATTCTTTGTTTAAGATAAAATAAAATATCTGAGGTTTGGGTAGGATTCGAAAACCCCGAAAAAAGAAAAAGGTTGGAAAGTGCTGTGACAGTACATAAAAGAAGGCCCACGGAAATTTCATTTCATTGAGTTCCCCTTTGCCAAGTCTTGTCTTGTGTTTGTTGCAGTTGCGGTTGCGATTGCGATGGTGAAATCGAACGAGAACGGTTCTGGTTCCGTTTCGGTGCCTCCTTTCCTGAAAAAATGTTACGATATGGTGGAAGACCGCAACACTGATTCTATCATCCGTTGGAGCGATGGCGGTGACAGCTTTGTCATCTCCGACATCACTCAATTCTCCGTCACGCTCCTTCCCACCTATTTCAAACACAACAATTTCTCCAGTTTCATCAGACAACTCAATATCTATGTCCGTCTCTCTCTTTTCTTCAATTCATTTCGATTCTGTTTCTTTGCCTTTGTAACTTTATATCTTCATCTGCAAATTATTATATGATTATTGCTATCATATATTTCATCTGATTGTTTTTGTGATTCATAAATTTACTGCAATTCCAATATTCTTATCCAGTGCCTGAAATTGTTGCAGGTGCTCAAAAATTAGGTCATGCTTTTGATGCATGAACTCACTCACTTTTTTATGCTTATAATTCTTCCGTGCACCTTGTTTCTGTTGAGTGAGCCTTTGAATTCTGCACTCGTTGTTGCTCGCAGAACTAGATACAATATAGATTTGGTATTCGTTCGCGTGAGTTTTACCTGCTCAACAATTCGTACTGTAGATATTATCTTAGAATAGTGTTCATACTTTTCCATCATCTATACTATGCATTCTTCTTGGCTTGGTTATGTTTGGTTTCCGTTTCACCTCCTACAAGTTATGTATTTGGTGATATGCTTGGTTTCTTTCAAAGTATGTTTTCACACTTACATTTAGCTTGAAACCAAGTTTCAATTGAAAGCAATATCAAGCTTGCTTTGCTAACTCGGTTTGCAAAATTCATTCATTCATACTCTTAAGTTTAATCCAAACATGCACTTAGACTTAGAAGAATATTTGCTGTTCCATTCCCCAATTACTGACTTTATTACCTAGATAGTGGTTGTTACTTTCTGACTTAACCTTGTTCCATGACAACCTAGCCCTGGGGCTCTTTGTTGGCTGATAAATAAGCATCTTAAATAACACTTGACCTTGTGAGAAGCTACAACATCTGAAAGAGCATTGGCTTGTTTATATTGGTGCCTCTATCTTTTTATTTCTTTGTATTTGTGTCATTCCTCAAGGTTGAGGTGAGTCTTTTTTTCAAAGTGACTAATTGGTAACTGTAAAATCTAACAGGGTTTCAGGAAAATTGATACGGATTGCTGGGAATTTGCCAATGAGAACTTTGTTAGAGGTCAAAAGCATTTGTTGAAGAATATACGTAGAAGGAAACATCCACACAGTGCAGATCAGCAAAAAGCATTGCCACAGCAAAACAATTGTGATGAACCATCACAAGAAGCACCGTATCATGGCCTTTGGAAAGAAGTTGAGAATCTAAAACTTGATAAAAATTCGCTCACGCAAGAATTGGTCAAACTTAGGCAACACCAGGAATCTGCTGAGAATAAGTTGCTGCTCCTGAGTGATCGCCTTCAAGGAATGGAAAAGCATCAGCAGCAGATGTTATCATTTTTAGTCATGGTTGTGCAAAGCCCTGGGTTCATGGTTCAGCTTCTTCATCCTAAGGAAAATAATTGGCATTTGGCTGAATCATGGAATATATTGGATCAAGATAAACAAGATGACAAGCCAGTTGCTTCTGATGGGATGATAATAAAGTATAAACCACCTGTAGGTGAAAAACTAAAGCCTGTAGTTCCTCTGTCTCCTGGTTTCGAAAAGCAACCAGAACCCGAGCTTTCTGCAGAAGGGCTAAAAGACTTGTGCGTCAGTTCTGAATTCTTGAAAGTGCTTCTGGATGAAAAATTATCTCCATTAGAAAATCATTCTCCATTTCTCCTACCAGATTTACCTGATGATGGTTCATGGGAACAGCTTTTTCTAGGTAGTCCTTTCATGGGAAACATTCAAGATTCTAATAAAGAAAGTGAGGGGCACACCAATGGTGGAATGGAGATGGAACCAACAATATCTGAGACTCCAAATGAAAATTCTCGAACTTTTGAATCGATGATTGTAGAGATGGAGAAAACTCGAGAATGAGTTGGAGTTGTATGCACATGGTGGGCTGTCTTCTTTGAATCCATCAGATATTTTTCAGCTGGGCTGTCTCATACTGAGCTAATGGAGCTTTAGTTTCTGAAACTAACAATATATAGGGAAGGAAGTAATAATGTCCATCAGATATTTTTCAGCTGGGCTGTCTTCACAGATTACTTCACACTATAATTATATTATAGTATTAAGTCGCAATTATTTTCTCTCCCATCTTCCTTCAGCAGTTGTTAGATCCTCTTCTAGAATCCATGTGAGTCTGCTCTCATTTATATGTTGAGATGCTAAATATGTATGGCAATGTTTTTTTCTGTGTTTGATAGAATGCTTGAACATATTTTAGTCTATAAAGGTTCTGTTGGTATTCTGCTGTTTGTAGGTTCAACTTGTATCTGAAAACTAATCCTGATTTTCCTCGTTCACAGATTTTGGCATCCTGATACATGGTGTCGGAGATCAGGAGTTGTATGGTAGTGCACAAGTGCGGCGACCTATATATATAGCGGATCAAATATTTCTTTTATGGAAAATTGTAAGGGAAAACGGCAACTTTATTTTTTGTGCCACATTAAACAGTGGCACTTGCCTTCATATATATTATAAAATTTCACGAAATTCATGCTTCTCTTGCATACTAGTGTTTGCAGAAGCCAGTGCTCTGATAATGCTCTTTCCCTTTTCTCTTACTTCTCCTAGTTCTCATGTCTCTGAACTTTATTCTTCTACTGTTGTGTTTTGATATGGCAGCAAAGAGATTTGTTGCCCCACAAAAAGGGTCATCATTGTATGACATGATTTTTTTTCCTTCTTTGTTAAATTAAGTTGGATTAACACTAACTTCAAAACATTTTCGGGTGCTTCATGGTACAATAAATTATTCCGTAAGGTGATCGTTCCCACCCGAGTTCCTTTAAATGCATTCAGTAGGAGTCTGGTAACACGTATTAGTGACACGCACTAGAAATTCTTGTAAAGACCATTAGTCTAAGCTAAATGAACCCTAGTCTTAGGGGGGTGTATTGGATTCTTTTGTGGAATGGATTTTGAGAGATTTTTTAGTTAGAAATACACATAAAATACTCCTCAAACAATCTCACCCAAACCCTTGAGACTTTTCATAATCTTTCAAAGACTTTTTCTTTTCCTGCCGAACAAGACACAAACCACTACCAGGTTCATTCTCTTACAACTTTTCAATCAATTTTACCTATTTTTTTAATGGCAATTGATAGTCAATATTGTTCATACTATATGTATATTACGCAAATCAAAAGAAAAGGGTGCTGTATATGCTTCAAGATTTCGTATTCATATTGTTTTCAACGTCCAGGCAATGAATATGCATCAAAAGAATGACAATTGATATGCATCAAGATTTCATATTGCTTTTTTTTTTAGTACTGTATATGCAAATCAAAATAAAAAACTCTTTTTTTTTTTCTGTTTCTTCAACTTGTTTTTTTACAACGTCCATTATTATTATTATTATTATTTTCTTGTGTTATTATTAAAATGTTAATTATTAATGTATTATTATTATTTTTTTGACAGCGTGTTATTATTTTTATTATTGTGTTAATAATTTTTTAATTGTTATTGTGTTATTATTATTGTTATTTTGTTAATAGTTTTTTTTAAAAATGATTTTATGATATATGAGTATTATTTTTATAGAAAATGCTAACATGTGCCCTTAAGACACTTGTTAGTGTATTATGTATAGAAATTTTGTATTGAAAGTTGTGCAATTTACTTTTTTAAAAGTAAAAAATTGTTGTTTTTAAGACATAGTTACTATTGGAAGTATCCTTAACATGTGCCCTAAGTGCGCATGTTAGCATGACCCTTATTTTATTATTAGGTAGTTTTTTATTGGTTTTTCTATTGAATTGTATATTATTCGGGATATAGTCACTATACTTTTGACAATTAAGAAACAATAACTATTTTTGTCAAATAACTAGTTTCTTATATATATATTAGCGATCAAATGGGGGATTCACAAGAAAATAACAAAGGAAAGAGTAGAGACAAAGATATTTGGTATTTTTAAATCGCGGTTCACAATTTTTAAGTCAGCACCTCCATTTCTATTTAAAACACAAGCAGAGCTTGTGTTGGCATGTGTAGCACTTCATAATTTTCTTCGCAAAGAATGTCGTTCTGATGAATTTCCAGTGGAACCTACTGACGAGTCTTCATCTTCATCTTCAGTGTTACCAAATTACGAAGACAATGATCATGAACCCATTGTTCAAACACAAGAGCAGGAACGAAAAGATGCTAATATATGGATGACTAATATAGGTTCAGATATGTGGAGAAATGCTAATAATTAGGCGAACATGAAGTCAGAATCACTTTGTTATTATTTTTTTAGGCAATAATGACTTTGTTATTAAAAGGTTTAAAATTTCTATCGTTTTTATTTTCTTTATTCAAACATTATAATTTATTTATCATCTTTTTCATTCACTTTTGTAACTTCCGTTATTTTTTTGTTTAAAATGTATTAATCTTTCAAAATCTTAAAAATCCATAAAGTACTTTGAAATCTTAAAAATCTGTGTTAGAAATCCATTAAAATCTTGGGTTAAGAATCCTGATTGTAAAAAGTCTTTTAAAAAAAATCTTTTAAAATCCCACATAATCTTTTAAAATCTTCAAGATTGTTTTTGTCAAAATATTCTCTCAAAATCCCAATCCAATACACCCCCTTAGCTACAATTAATGTTGATCGTTTGTCCCCTAGTCTTGGCTGCAGTTAAAATTGTTAACATTGTTATAGCTCAATTAGTACATTACTTTAGTTGGGAACTTCCAGGAAGTATGGAGAAATTTTGGCCTCTTTGGGCGTGAGAGTTTCCTATAAGAGTTTTTAATTTTTTATTGGAAGTCAGGACAAGAATGTTAGTTTCTCGTGTTTAATTATATTCTTACAAAAAAAAAGATATATTATCATAAAATATTATTTTTCAGGAATGATTTTTATCTGTTTTTCACAAAATTGATTCTATGCGGAGATAAAAATTTAGCCTTTTGAATTGCAAGAAGTTTCAAAGATTAAAAAAGACTATGATATCCTTATTAAATCATTTAATACAATTATGAATTTTTGGCTTCAATATATTTTAGTCCTTCAAAATATAAGACATTTTTGTTTTAATCCCTTAAATTAAAAGTTGTTTGTTTTAGTTTTTAAAATATTTTTTTAGTCTTTACTTGGAATAATAAATTTATAGTTTGTGATGATTTTTTAGTCTCTAGCCACACGCACGTCCAGGGGCAACATCTCTTTAACGTTGAAACGACTAGAGGAAGAAATGCAGAATTGAGGTTGAAGGGTGAATAGTCATAAATAATCACGTAACAAAAATTGATATCATAATTTAATTCAAAATTTTAAGGTTTGTGTTTATGATTATTTCTTTCACTTATATAATATTTGTGCATGATGTGAGACTTTACCTCAAAATAAAAGCGAAGAGGGTGGGTGACTAGGGAGTGGAAAAGGTGGAGAGCTTGGGGGAGATGATGGTATTCCAGAGATGGTGGGGTTTGGAGGAAGAGTTGCGGGTGCCATAGAGGTGCCGAGAGAGGGCAGGTTGAGGACGGTGCTGGATTTGAGGTGTGGTGAGAATGAATCACTTTGAGTGTGATGCTGCTTCTTTCCTACCTTTTGTTTTGTATCAGCAGGATCTTATGGTTATGGGGGTTAGTTTCCCTCCTTGGCCTTCCATAAAAGAAGCTGCCTTTCAACATAATAAATAAATAAAAGAATGGTAGACCAATTGAGCAGTTTTGTAACAAAAACAAATGGAAAAGACCTTTGATTTTCCCTGATCATGCATGTGTGTCTTTCTTTTTTACCTTCAAATTATTATGTTGCTCGTCCACAGCACCTTATTGCCAGAGCTTTGAGTATGTTTGTTGGGTTTCAATTTTATAAGTTGATGTTTTGAACATGGGTGACCTTTTGTGTTCAAGTCCAGAAAAATGAAGTTTAATGGGTTGTGGCTGGTTGCGCGTCTTGTTTTTAATCATTTTAAATATCACAGTTAAAAAATTGTCACTATTAATTACACGTATAAAAATATTTTTGAAAACAAAATGTAATAACTTTTAGACGCTAATATCTTAAAACAATTAACGGCGTTGATTTTAAATGAAGGAAACGACCATTTTGAATTAGTTAAAATCAAAGGATTAAAAATAGAATAAAAAAATCAAGAGCCAAAAGTAAAATTCAACCAATATTTTAAAGTGACAATTATTTTAAAAGATCTTATTGTTAATTGTTTTAAAGACACTCATTAAAATTATAAATATTATAAATAACATCTTTTAGTAGTATTTTAATGTATTTAAAAGGATTGTCCTTTTGGGTATTTTGACTTTTTTCTTCCTTAAATGGATGGTATTCACCTTATTTAAAATCGATTTTATGTGTTTCGGTGTTTAGTATCATTATAACATTTTAATTTGATATATAAAAGTGAAATAGTTGATAATTGGATGAGAAAAAAAGAATTTTAGTGTAAATAAAACTTGAAAAATCTAATTTTAAAGTACAAGAAAAAACGCAGAAGCGAAAATAAATGTTCAGTGAAATTTAAAAGAAAAAATATTAATATAAAAAATAATTGTTGTAAGAATATCAACAGTTAATATCTAAAACAACAAATAAAATACTATGAAAAAATAAACAATTTGAAAATGTTTGATAAGGTAAAAAGTCAAATAATTAAGAACTATACATTTAATAAAAATGAAGAATATAATGATTGTATTTCTTTATATATAGCGTGAAGCCATTGTTGCCACTTAAAATGATAAAGAATATTTATAATTAATAATACAACAATTAGTTGTTAATACTATTTTTTATCATATAATATTGGTGTGTAATATCTATTGGCTTTGTGAATGACAAATTTTTTTAATCATTTTTTTTTATTTATAGAACTTGAACTTGAAATCTTGTTTGAGGGATTCAACTTTAATTATACTTAAACCAATAGCATATTAGTATTAATTCTATAACAACTTTAAAACATCATCCAATTCTTTTTTTAGTTTTAAGTTACATCAATTTAAAAGTTGAGAAATGTATTTATTTAATAGAATAAATTATACTTTTTGTTTTTTTATCTCATTTTTAAGATTTAATTTTACTTCTTCCTCTTACAATTTTTTTATCCTTTATCTTTTCAATATAAATCAAATTGGTCCTTATGAAATAATTATCATTTTTTTACTTTGGTATGCATTTTTTATTGATTGAAGACGTGAAATTTGTCATTTTATATTCACATACATAAAATTATGAAACTTAATTGGTGTTTGAACCAAAAAAAAATCATAAACAAGAAAATGCATCAAAAATGAGTTTTGTGATCAAACTAAAAAAGACTAAAAGTTCAATTTAATCATTCTAATATTGGTTTAAAATATGAGAAAAATGATTATACACTAATAATATAAAAATATTTACACAGTTATTCATTCAACCACAATTCATTATATATGATAAGGTTGTTGACTTTTAAAATAATAATCTTAAAATAATTCAAAGGATAATGTGATTAGATAATAGTTTTACACCATCATTGCATAAGCATTAAAACTCTTAAAATATACACAAAATTACAAAAATTTGTAAGTCTCACTTCTTAATCATCTGTTAACTTTCGCTCGTTACCATTAATGAAAGAATTTACATGACACATTCACAGTGATGACTATTTATTCAAAATATAATTTTATCTTCATCTTTCTTTCCTTTTTTAATCGTTGCAAACATAACATTACAATAAACACTTAAAAAAATAGGAAAACAAATATAAGTTAAAACAAACATAATAATAAGCATATTATTGATTAATAAGCACAATCTATCTATTGTTCTAAAATTTCTGATGTGGTAATACCTTATCTAAAATATGAGACTCAAACAAAAATGCACGGTCCTTAAGTTAATCTTTACAAAAAAATGAGATTCAACTTAATTTTGTCACTACCTAATGTTATCACAATAGAAATTTCAAAGCAACAGACAACTTATGTTTATTATTATATTTGTTCTAATTTATGTTTGTTTTCCTATTTTTTTAAGCATTTATTGCAATTTGTCTCTTAATGTGTCACGTAAACTCTTTCGTTAACGGTAACAGATGAAAGTTAATGGATGGATGAATGAATTTGTCGCACTTTTTTCGCTTTCGAAAACTAAAATTTGAATTTTCATTTTTCGAGGACAAATTTGTCAGCGACATCAGGAACAAAAATGACTATTTATCTAAAAAATAATTTCAATTTCCTTCCTATTTTAAAAATAAATTCAATGGGGTTGGGGGCATAGGAAGGGGAACAAGGTTGGTGCATGCTTTGAAAAGAGTGGGAAGGTGAAGTATTGATGAAAGGTAGGGGAAGAAAAAAAAATAGCAGTGGTGACCAATGAGAGTAGGACTCATATGATGGAGTTAGGTTATGGAGTTCGGTTAGGTCATGGCTTCTCCATGTGTTATGGTCATAAACCAGCAATAAATATTAAGTTTAAACAAACTTTGAACTCAAAGTTTAGGGATTTTAAACAGGTCACAACTTGTTTGTAAGAAGATTATTTATCACATCAATATTGATACTAAGTTAGTGGGGAGACTAAATTCATCGAGTTTTAAAAAATAGAGTACTAAATTATTCAATTTTAAAACATACCATTATTTTTCTCAAACATTCAATTTTAAAACATACTATCTCTCTTGATATTAGTGGATTGCTCAAGGATTAAGAAGAAAGAAGAAAACGAAAAAAATTCTGTTGAAACAAAGATAACAAAGAACTCAAATTACTTGTTTCAAGAGGTAAGTAAAACACATACTTTTTCAAAGCTTCCAATATATAATTCTTTTAAAAACATTTTTCTTTTTAATATGTTCTTGATATAAAGAAATAAGAAATTAGTAGTGCTTTCTCACTCATTTACACTTTTTTATTCATTTTCCCTAAATCTAATTATTAGATTTAGTTTCTAAACTTATTCAATTATTCACGGAATCATAATGGTCTCACTCACTTACACTTTTTTTATTTATTTTTCCTAAATCTAATTATTTCTTGTCCTACTAAGAAAAATTTATGAATCCGCCTCAATATAAAATTATACCTCAAAAGAGGTTATACTTGCACGTAACTGAATGGTACAAAAAACGAAAATATGCAACAAGTAACAACTAAACAGCAAAGTTGAAAGGAAACTTCTGTTTTTTTTAGGAAGAATAGATAAGTTCTAAGAAGAAACTTAGTTGGCATCAAGTACAAAGCATCGAGAATCTATGGATGGAAAGCCTTTGCCAAACCAAACGCAGCTGCAGAGGCGATGGCGCCAATTAGAGCTGTTTCCAAAGCACTCCTGAATGGTTTATTGCCCGTGAAGTGCCCTTTGGCATAGCCAAAAATCAGCAGTGCAACCAAAGTAACAAGAACTGAAAACACAACTGCCTCTGCTGCCTTTGGAATGAACATGTAAGGAAGGAGAGGAACAACCCCACCCAATATGTAAGCAATGGCAATCGTCATTGCACTATGCAATGCTCTCCTTGGATCTGGCTTCTCTAGTCCCAGCTCAAATCTGTCACGCCAAGCTAACAACCAGTTAATTTGTTCCACACTTATTTCCATAGTCACCGTTGACCGTCACAATATTCATCCATACTTTGAAGAATGCATTTAAAATTTGTCTACGTGTTTCAGAATTTTGTTGTTTGATTATTTTGTCCATGTTTCCTTTCTTTTTTCTCTCCAATACTCAGGTTGAATTCAAATATGCAATATACTTTTCTATTTTGCGCTTTTTTTGTTTAGTTGCAAATAAAAAAAAAACTCAATTACTTATATTTTGCAATTCAAATTACATAAACAGTAAATACAATGTTTTCGAAAGGATTTATATAGGAGTCAAGTTTTTTATTTCTGTGCATAGATATTAATCATCGGATTTGAATTCAAAATCATACCAAATTGATTCTCTTTTAATGATTTTAAACACATTGATTGTGGCATAATATTTTGTCTATAAAAAGTCAAAACCAGATAATTAACACTGTATTTCCTTTTGAACAATATCTGTTAACAATTACTACAAGCAACGACAATAGTTTTATCCCACTAAATAAGATGGGCTATAAAGAAACAATTTTCAAGCACAATATTAATCAACATGTTAAAATTCATCTACTTGTACCAGAAACGTAGCATTATTAACACGACTGAGTCATCCAAACGAGTTGTATAACAGAACAACACCACAAAAAGATGCCCATGTGCAATCACTAGTCAGAATTGTCCCTTATGATCTGACCCTTTCCCCTTGTTTTCACCCCCCAATCCAAGTACAAATACAATAAAATGTCAACAACTAGTTGGAAATGGGAATCCATAACATGACTGCCCGTGCTCAATATTTGGACCCAGGATGCCCACATTCAAAAAAGTGAATACCTACTTTGCTTTCGGTGGTGTCACTTTTCAACACTATCAACAAAATCCCGTTACTGTGTGGTCACCATTCTAACTTGTCCTCATTCACTATATAATATCCCATCATAAACCCCCAAAATTTACACATTTTCTATGAGGAAGACTTTCAAGTTTCAACAAACAAAAAATTCCATGTTAAACTATGTAATGAATTGAGAATGTAAGAACTTACTTCATCATGAAATCAAGCCATGCTTGAGGGTTTTTTCTGAGAGCACTCACCACGGGTGCATATTCATGTGCCTCTATTCCATACTGAGCCATTATTTCTGCTACCTCTGCCGCTTCTGTTTTTTTTTCCCACAAATAACATATTCGTTAGCGCGCGCAGAAAATTGTTAACAAAGGGCATTTGTTTCAAGTATTATTACTTCCTTCTCGGGAAACAAAAATCGGAATATTACATTTTTCAAGTTCAGATTCCCGTTAACGAGTTTTTAATCCGAGAATGAAATAAAGACACTCAACATGATAAAAAGAGTAGTGGAAAGTGGAAACCAGTATCTGGCACGGCGATGATTTCCTCTTGCTCTCTTTTCAATTCTCTAGCGTAGTGATCAGATTCACTTTTTGCTGCCAAATAACTGCACAGTGAAACATTAGCCCCTTTTGCTCCAAAAGAAGTTGAATTGAGTGTGAAGAGTTTTGTTAAACGTACCCGCCGAGACCCATGGAGATGGCGCCGGCGGCGACTTCGGCTATGCCGGCGGTGAGAACAATGGAGGAGGTGGCATTGGCTCCGGAGAGTCCGGCAGCGAGGGCGAAGGGGACGGTAAGGCCATCGGAAACGCCGATGATGATGTCGCGGACGATTTCGCCGGCGGTGAAGTGCTTCTCGGAGTGGTGTCTGAGAAGGCTTTTTTTCTCAGGTTCCAAGGTGGCAGCCATTGTTATGTTTGTTGGCTGTTGCTATGCTATGCGCATAAATACAGCCTCTGCTCTCTAGTTCGCTCTACTTTCTCGTTACTTCCGAATAAACAAATCGTTAATTTTGTCCTTAAGTAATACAGTAGTATTTTTGTAATTATTATTCTCTCTCTTGAATAATCTATAGGGTAATAAAACTATACTTTATAGAAAAAAACTATATAATCTTTGAGTATTGAATATCCTGTTATAGAAAATAATATCCTTCAATTCAACATAAAAAGAAAATCATTAATTTAGTTTCTAAATTGATATATTTTATTAATGTTTTGGGTCAATTTAAAGGATTTTCTAATACTTAGACAACTATTTAAAATGATTTCTAATACTTAAAAAATTACTTGTATAATTTATTTACTTTAATAAGGATCATTTAAGAGAGAATGTAATATTTATGTTCAATAAATTATCAAATCCTTTTTTCATCAATATTTTAAACGAAATAAATCCAAATATTCTTACTGCACATCCTTTTATTTCTTTTATATGGTAAGAATTAAATATTTTTTATATTTTAATATATTAAATTCATTTATATTTAATAATTTCTTTATATGTAATAAGAGAATTTGTAAAAAAAATATAAAATTACTCTTTTAAGGATTGTTTGATTCATATGTAAAAAAAAGTTTGTTTGTTTCATATGTAAAAAAACCTATTTGTGACAAAAGAGGAGAGAGATTTTAATGGGAATAACACTTCAATGAAACTTGCCTGAACCCAATGTTGTGAATAGTGTAAGAGAATTAAGCTCATTATCTTAGGCCTCTTAATTTTATTTTATTTTACTTGTTATTATGTAAGTTTTTTACTTGAATCCGTTCCTATTTTTCTAATTGCAATGGACAAGAATACTTTATGATTGGAAAATTGTCCAAAAATTAGCTACTTGTCTTAATTAACAAATAAAGGTAAAAAAGTTAAATATCAAAATCATATATATCATTCAAAATTGAATTTGTAGTTTATTATAAAAAATTATACCGTTAATTAATGGCATGGTTAGTGATGTTAGAGAACATTTTTTTTTACATTAAGAATTAGAGATATTAATGCATGACTTACCAGTTAATTTAATTAAAAATAACAAATTATTCAACATTCTCATGGTTTCTCTATCTCTTTTTCATATAGAATTGAGAGAACTCCTCAACAAGTGACACACCTCCCCCATTTGTGTATAGAATAATTATTCTATAATATTTTGATCATCAAACAAAAATTTTGGTATTTAGCATGTTTATGAAGGTTGGACAGGCCGGTTCAACCGGTCATGAATAAAAAAAAATCAGTTACAAATCAACAAAATCATTAAAAATTGATGGTTGGATTGATTTTGGTAATTCGATGAAAGTTATAATTTTTTTTTATATTTTTTATTAATTGATTTTATTTGTTATTTTTAAACTTGAGCAAGTAGTTATTGATGAATTTTATTTGCTATTGTTGAACTTAAAATATATTTTTTATTTGGTTTAGTTTTCAGATTTTATTATAAAAAATAAAATCAAACCGAACAAATTACATATTATATAATATATTAATTTAGTGATAATTAAGAATAAATATTAAATAATTTATTATTATTTTTACAATTAAGATGTATATTTTACTTTTATATGTTAAAGAAAGATGTATTAATATTATTTAAATATGTTATAAAAGAATTGGTAATATCTTTTTATATTAATGCTAATCTTCAAGTAAAATATGTCAAATAAAATTTAATAAAAAATAAATTCATTTAAAAATAATGTAACATAATAATTAAGTAAACTTAATTGATATATTTTAAATTATAATAATAAATAAAAAACTGTCAAATAAAACTTTTATTTAATGTTTGATTTGAATTATCTTTTGTTTAAAAAGATCAAACCCTGATTAACTTGTCATTGTTCTCTCTGCTTCTCATGCGTCACACTTCCCATTGCTCTGTCCAATCCCTGAGTCTGACGCACGCACGCTTCCCGTTGCTTCAAACTTGCACGAACATTTTCATGATAAGAAAAAAACATTTGACAAATTTTATTACGCAAACAAAAAACATTGCGACAGTTGCGACTTATTGGAGTTCATTCTTCGCACTCTCTCGGAAACCACTTGTTTCCAATCATCTAATCAGACGATAGCAGACTCAAGAAAGACGTTTCCTTCCCAGATCCTTCTAGACCATTTGCAAACCGTCTCCTTCCCCGAATCCATTCTCCAAACCCTCGATCCTTGAGGAGCTCCACCACCGTGACGGCGCTCCGGTCTCCGCCGTCAATTGTGCCGTCGCGGTGGAGCATGAGCGTCTTCATGAGTCTGAAAGGGAATTATAGGAACTACTTTCCTGATTAGGTTATTGGAAACAAGTGGTTTCCGAGTCCGAGGAAGGAACTCCAACGCCCAACGTCACCACTCTCCATTCCTGTCCCCACAAGTCGCAACTGTTATGCTCCACCGCGACGGCAATCCTGCCTATCTCGACACGGTGAACAGGATATGGCGCTGTAGGGTTCGGCACAAGGACGTTTCCGGGGAGAGAAGCCTTCTGCTCTTGCCGGAGTTGGAGCGGTGGAGGAGCGACATCGAAGCTTCCCTATTGGACTCGCAAGTGTTGGAGAGGTTGGCCTCCATTGATACCACAAGCATGGACCGATTTGGGCCCTTCATTTCTTGAGCACGTTGCCGCCAATCCCTTGGAGGCCCAACACCAAGAGAGAGGTCAATTTTGTTAACTTGTGATTTTGATCTTAATGGAGTTCATTTTGTAACCATGTCCACAAATGATCTTGGTTGTTGACCTATGAATTTCTTCACTGTTTAAGGATTATTTTTAATGTCATGTGTTTGATGGTTTCATGTTTAAAATAATTTTAGGTATATTTTCTCACGTTTGAATTGATTCTAGTGTAGAATTTATTATGAGTTTAAGCAACTCTAGGAAATTTTTGCTTGGAATAAAAAATGTTATACCGAGTCTTGCTTTTATAATAAAAACATCCAAACATATCACATCATTTCATATTAATTTTAACTAAAATCAAGTTTGCAAAATCAAATTTATTCAAAATCAATTTTGCCCATGCATCCAAACACACGCTGTGCAAAGACACAACAACGATAATTTCTGATTTGTTGATATTCTAAGCTTTGTATATGCGTAGAGTAAAACACTTGATATTTCTAGTGTCCAACAGAAATTGAGAAGTGCACTGCTGCTTCTGAGGAAGTTCATCCCTCAACAGCTGCTGAGGAAGTGCATCCCTCAACAGCTGCCGAGGTCCAAAAGGTTAGGAGGGAATGCGATTCTGTGGAGTTGCAATATTTGTCTAAGGATTCTCTACTTAATTCGTTGGAAGTGAATGAGACACCGATTGAAGAACAGAGTAGAGATGCAGATGTACCTTGCCCGCATGTTATTAATAACAATGACCCTGATCTGATGGAAAAGGATCTAACTTCTGTCCCTCGTAATGATTACCATAGGCCAAGTTTAATGGAAAGAAATAGTACCACTCCTATTTCTGAGGTAATTATGCTTTGTAATTCTAATTTCTTATTTTGGTTGACTGATTCCTTTTGACTCTTTAGAAGAGACTAGATGTTAATTTAAAGGGTCAACACTTCGACCTCTCCCTTTATAATTTCGTATAACCATTCTTCATTTGGATGCGTCTTTACCTTAATATATTAGTTATTGGTTCTTGTTTGCAGTGGAATGATTCGATAGACGGCTTGGAGGGTGGAACATCTGATCATGCAATTAGATGTCATTTGCCTAGCCCCAAGGGGACAAAAGTTTCTCCATTGACAAAGTATAAACCAACAAAAATTACAAGGAGTAGAAAAACGAAAAGATGGAGTCAGTTGGAAGAGGAGACTCGAAAGACTGCTGTAGACAAGTATGTGCTTGTTATAAAATTAGTCAAGAATTATGATATCTATATTTGACTAATTTTCAACATGAAACAACCAAACACATGACATTTAAAATAATCATTAAACAGTCTAGGTCAACTACCAAGATCATTTGTCGACATGGTTACAAAATGAACTCCATTTTGATCTTGTTCTACTGTTTTAGCACTGCAAGTGTTTTGAGCTGTTTGTTGCAACTATGATACATTTCTACTTCATTTGAGAGTATAAATAGAATTAAGTACAGTTTCAATACAATTGCCTATTCTTGTTAAAGTTTGTTTCATATGTACAGGTTTGGCAGGGGAAAATGGAAGTTAATGCTAGATTCTAACAAAGATATATTCAAAGAGAGAACTGAAGTAAGCATACTAAAAGTTGTTGATATATATTTTCTTTTTGAACTTATTGTTAATGATCAAATTGTTTTTCTCAGGTTGATTTGAATGACAAGTGGAGAAGCATGACAAGGTACGGGTGCAAATGAATCAGAATGTGGAATATTGCAAAGGTATTTCCTTGCTTTATTTGTTGTTCTTGTTGCTTGAGATTGTATAGACTATTAAGCAATATGAACAGTGGAGGTTATGTATGATTAAAACTGAAGGGATTTTATTTTGTCTATTGGTTTTACGTTAGTTCGATTGCTTTTGGTTGGTAACTCTTGCAACAGATATATGGTTGATTGATTTGTTAAAAATGTTGTGCCATGTTTTTGGCAGTACACTTTATTATGGTTGTGTTTCGATATCATATTTGGGATTTCTCTGTGTTAGAAACCTACAGATATATACAGTGGCTTTTTGTTGATGCAGGGATAGATCTTAAGAATGTCTTTTTTGCTTATGCAGGGACTACTTTTTTTCTTTTTAGCTTTTCAAATCATCTCTTATTTTGATGTCTTAGGCTGTATTCTGGATTCGATATTCAAACTATTTTCATTTTTATACATTTTAATGATACTAATGATGGTAAAAGATAGTTCCTTTATATTTGTTTTTTTTCTTCTTTCTTGTTGGAATATATTTTTTATGTTTTAGTTCTAAATTTATATTCCTATAATATAAATTAGAGAAGAATATATAAGTTGTATGTTGGGCTTTGTGGCATTAAAGGCCCAACGTTAAAAAGTTCACATTACCGTGTAATTTTTTTTTTACTATGATACAAGATTTTAAATCAGTGTTACACTGGTTTGTTTCACTTGTAAAATTTATATATTTATATTCATCATTTTTCATATATATATATATATATTAAAATTATCATTTTAAAATACTTTGTAGCATATTAAATAAAATTACATTAAAAATAAGAAGAATGATTAAAAAAAAGTTATCAAAACTATATAATGAATAATTTAATTTATTTTTTAGCAAATACACAACAATATAATTATGTGAAAAACAATAACATCGGAGAAAAAAATAAATATACCAAAAGTATTGTTAGTAATGTGATATAACTTTATTGATATTATAGATGTTACCTATTTACTGACATTTGAATTTTATTATGAGTTATTTATTTTTGAGAAATAATATTGATGCAATATTTATATAAAATTTATAAATAAAAAAATATTTAATAGATATTATTGACGTCTATTGTTTGTATCTTTATGCAAAATTTCTTTTACTTTTCCCCTCTTTATGAAATTAGAGATGTTAGTATAATATTATGATGTAGTTAATATTAAGTAAATTAATAGAACTTAGAAAAAAATGATTTAAAAGGAAAAATATAAAGAGAATTAAACTACTGAAATAAAAGTAAAACAGACTAAAATACTTACAAAATAAACTAATTAAAAATAATAAAAGTATATTAAATATATAAATTTATGCAACAAACTGGTATAATTAAATTCATTTAATTTTATTAAGTAAAGACGTTAGTAATTTTTTTTTATTGTGCTTCCTTTTATTATTCGAAAGAAGTTAGCAAATGAACCTAGAAGGACCACAACTAATTCATATAAACGTGCCCATCAATAATAATAGGATAAAATAAGATTTTAATCTTTGTATTTTCAAATCGACTATTTGGTAAGGATGAAAATAACTAAATTCAATTTAAAAATTTTCAATAAGAAATTTATTCATCAATAGGGTAAAATGAATTTTTGATTCTTTATACTGTACTTCAAAACAAAACAATATTAATTATGAATAAAATTATGTTTTCCAAACATTTCTGAATCCCATCTCTATTATAGATAGCCAAAAAAAATCTTATTTCACTCCTTCTTAATTCAATTTATCCAAACAAGAAGAACTTCCCCTGTTTTTAGGTAAAATCTGTGTAAGACAAGTTTTTTGAAAGCAACAAATAGAAAAAGAGGTTGGGACATGGAATAGAAATTGGATTCTGGCCTCCTCCCTCTGTTTTAAAATCCATCAGCAGCCGCCAACTCTCTCAATAAAACCTGCTTTCTATTTTTCTCAACCTAAAATCCCATCCACCAACCTTATGATGATGTCTTCACTCTCTGTTTCGCGCCACAACCACCTCTTCTCGGGCCCTCTGCCGGCCCGGCCCAAGCCCAAGCCCAGCTTTTCCTCTTCCAGGATCCGAATGTCCCTCCAAGAAAACGGCCCCTCCATCGCCGTCGTGGGCGTCACCGGCGCCGTCGGCCAGGAGTTCCTCTCCGTCCTCTCCGACCGCGACTTCCCCTACAGCTCCATCAAAATGCTCGCGTCCAAGCGCTCCGCTGGGCGCCGCATCACCTTTGAGGACAGGGACTACGTCGTGGAGGAGCTGACGGCGGAGAGCTTCGATGGCGTCGACATCGCGCTCTTCAGCGCCGGCGGCTCCATTAGCAAGCACTTCGGCCCCATCGCCGTCGATCGGGGAACGGTGGTCGTCGACAACAGCTCCGCGTTTCGGATGGACGAGAATGTCCCATTGGTAATTCCCGAAGTGAACCCGGAAGCAATGCAAAACATCAAAGCCGGAACTGGAAAGGGAGCACTCATTGCTAACCCTAATTGCTCCACCATTATATGCTTGATGGCTGCTACCCCTCTTCATCGACGTGCCAAGGTCCATCATTGCCTTTCCAAATTCTTCCAAATTATAATTACTATTATCTGTGGTGTGACGCCTTTCTGCTTCAATATTGCACAGGTGTTACGTATGGTTGTTAGTACCTATCAGGCTGCTAGTGGTGCGGGTGCTGCTGCAATGGAAGAGCTTCAGCTGCAAACTCGTGAGGTTTGGATTAAACTCTCTCTCTCTCTCGGGATTTTGTGTGAAAGAAGCACTGGTTTTATTTATTTATGGTCTTTAATCATGATTTTCTTTTCTTTTTTTTTTGACTGAAAGGTGTTGGAAGGAAAACCGCCCACTTGTAAAATATTTAACCGACAGGTTTGCACAATTCTGTACATGCCTCTCGTGATTTTGATGCTTTAAGAACTACTTCCTGATGCTGCTGTTGTTTTGCAGTATGCTTTTAATCTATTCTCGCATAATGCGTCTGTTCTTTCAAATGGATATAATGAAGAAGAAATGAAAATGGTCAAGGAGACCAGGAAAATCTGGGTGGGTAAGCTGAAATTGAATCTTTATAAATTGTTTATTAGGTTTTTTTGTTTCATGTTATGGAATAGTTGCTAAGTTTTACCCTTGCACTTCTACAGAATAATAAGGACGTTAAAGTAACTGCCACATGCATACGAGTTCCTGTCATGCGAGCTCATGCTGAGAGTGTGAATCTTCAATTTGAAACACCCCTTGATGAGGTACTTCATGCTGGCATGCTGTGTCTTTATGCCATTGCCAAAACTCATAGTTGACATTGCTTTACGTCCCAAAACTGAATACAGAATTTTAACCTAGACCCATTACTCCTAGGAATGACATTTGCAATCTTTGGTGTTTGATGGTTTGTTGAATTTAAATTGAGTTGGGAGGTATAGATAGTTTGCATGAGTTGTTAGTTCACAATTGATAGATTAGACCTGTAATGACATGCTGTATGTGTGCTTTATGATCATGGATAAAGAAAAATACCAAGCTAAGCATTATTACAGGCTCACAAGTCACAAAGCAAAGAGTCATTTACTGGAGATGATTATTCCTTTTGTAGTGATTAAACTTGACTTCAATGTGTTGGCCCTTTCATTTTGTCATATCTAGAGGATCCTTGTTTCTGTTTTTTCAATGGTATAAAGCAGCAATCCTTATGATTCTTGGTGTATTCAGTGTTGAAACATGCAGAGTCTTATCATTATTTGCATGCCCAAAATCTATGAAATGCACTTGCGTGAGAAAAGTTCTCCAAAAGTTAATATCTTATTTGAGTTCCTTTGTTTTTTAATTTCTTCAGGACACTGCAAGAGATATTCTGAAGAATGCTCCAGGTGTAGTGGTTATTGATGATCGTGAATCCAATCATTTTCCTACTCCATTGGAAGTTTCAAACAAGGATG
This sequence comes from Glycine soja, assembly GCF_004193775.1. NCBI lineage: Eukaryota > Viridiplantae > Streptophyta > Magnoliopsida > Fabales > Fabaceae > Glycine > Glycine soja. The sequence goes on from NC_041009.1 coordinate 3,767,743, forward strand.
ATGTTGCTGTTGGTAGGATTCGCCAGGACCTATCTCAGGATGGGAATCAAGGGTAAATCTCTTCCATGGCAATATATTATCATTTTTTTCTTTTCAATTAGCGTTGTTCTTTATTATGGGAATTTTACATAAATGCTGGATATGCACACAGGTTGGACATCTTTGTATGTGGGGATCAAATTCGCAAGGGAGCTGCACTTAACGCAATCCAGATTGCTGAGATGTTGCTATGAGTTCTGGTTTTTAAAGGATGTGGTACTTGAAGACTATGCTTCTTTTGAAACAGTTTTGTATCTGCTAGTTGTATGAGGTTATTCATTTCTTTTGTGAGAAAGTACGAGGATCTTTTCAACGATGTGGTAGCACACTAACTGGAAACAGTTTTTTAAAGGTTTTGTGCTTAATTTCCGTAATCCTTATCACCGGGAATAACAATAATTGGTTATGGCAAAGGAGAATCACCTAATGTTTCATCTTTTGAATAAAGAATTTGTTGACCAGTTTTCTATGATGTTACTTTATTTTTCACTTAGAAAGACACCACCTGACACCTAATCAAAACTTGCAAATCCAGTCATCTATTCTATTTAGTTAGCTAATTTAGGTACTCTTTTAAGCAAATCAAATTTTTTAGCATGCTAAATTTAATTTTTAAGAAATTGCTATTTAGAAGTTGAAAGGGACAGTGGTATATCTTGCTTTGGTGATAACTGTAACAGACACACTGCAAAGGTAATAAAATTTGATTTAGTCCCTTCAGCAACTGTAATGCACGAGTATATATAGGTAATGACTAATGACGCAAACAGCAATAAAATGCCAAACTTCAATTTGCTAGCATAAAGAAAAATTGTACAATTTACCCATAGTTTAATTCGCAATCACTTTGATCTTTCGTTGTCTTATTCTGACACTATCTTTCCAAAAAAACCTTGTTTATAACAATTTATTAATGTTTTTAAGGAAAAGGGAGTAGTAAATTATAAAAACAGACTTTTTAATATAGCTATTAAATATTCGAATGACAATGAAAAAATTCCACAAAGAAAAAGGAAAGATAAAGAGAGTAAACAATGTTCTATATTTTGAAATAAAAGCATGCACTATTAACAAGTTTTAAGCATTATAGTAAGACGAAAAATAAAACGTGCGAACTAATTTTGGGATAACTCATTAAATAAAAAATAAAACTCAATTTTTAAAATTTTAATAAATTTTAACAATATATTAAAAAATGTGTTAACAATTATCAATAATTTCAGAGACAGTTCAAAAAATAAATTACCCTTATAGGACTAGTTTATTTAAACTTATTTATTGAAAAAACATTTAATTTAATAAAATAATTAACTTTTTGTTTTCTTATCTAAGTTGTTTCTGTTTAATTTTTTTATTTCTTTAATTTAAGAAAAAAAAATATTTGCTTATTAAGTAGTATTTAAAAAAAAACAAAAATTAAACAAACTTTTCCAGAATTTTATCATGAAACCAGAAAATTAGCTGTCTCTTTTTACATGCTTACTCCGTTCTTGAGTTCTTCCCAATATGCTCCACCACAAAAAATGGTGAAATTTTTTGAACTAATGGTCTCAACATTAATGAGACTTGATGACAAAGGTGATCTGCTCGAGCGTCACACGTCCAGGATTCTCCTATGATTATTCTGGTATGTTTAGAGAGAGTTTGCTAACCCTTTTCACCATTTTGTTATTATTATATATTCAACATGCATAACGAAAAATTATTGTGAAAGTTATAGGCAGAATCATACATGATTTGGCAAAGATATTGTAAGAAAAACAGCCAGAGTTTCCAGTGAATAGAATTTCACAATATCACAGTTACCAAAATCTTAACTGCGATTATAGACGTTTGAATTCAATTATGTTTCAAAGTACAAGTTAGAAAATCTTGCGTGATTGAAGTTTGTAGATGCTATTTAGCATATTTATCTTTATTCCTCTTAATATCGATTATCGGCATTGTGTTTGCAGTTTAATTTGTCTATCTTACAGACTTCTTTTGATGTGATTCTCAGGTTCAAGCCCTACTTATAGTTATAGGTTATTATTGGGTTGTTATTCATTTTAACTTGGAAGTTATGGAGAAATTGATTTTTGGTAGTCTGGGAGATAACATAAGGGATGGAGTGAAAGGAGTTGAAACTTATCAAGTTTTTATTGAATTTGTCTTGCATGTCATTGGTTTAATTTGTTCCTCATATTGATGTAGATAAGCCTTCTGTCATATCATATGTCAGATGATATCTCTAAAGATACATTCATGTACAATGAATTAATCAGAACTTCTAACATTTCCCAATTTTCCATTCTTATTTTCTTTTCCCCTGTCCAGATTTTGATTTATCTGCATAATTTATGAGATGAACATGAGACAAGAAACTTTTTCTATAGTTAGCGAACTTCATCTTTATACGTCGAAGGTCTGGTATATGAATACTTATTTTTGGGCTTGTACGACCTTGGTTTTGGTTAGCATACTTTTAATGAATGACGGTGTCAAAAAAAATTCGTAGGTGGTGGATGGACTGAGGCCATTATTATCTAGTATTAATAATTACCACTATCAATTTTTTATTTGCATTAAATTTTAAGATAATTAATAAGAATTTTCAAGTTTGGATAATTTTGTTTTTTTACTTACAGTTATGAAGTCGTGTAAATTTGACACATAGACAGAATGCCTAGTTCTATGTTTTCGTTATTTTATAGTTCGGTTTTGTGGTTCGCCTGAAGTACATATTGTTTTATTTTCTTCCGGTTGCTTATTTGATGATCGTTAAGCTACCACGCTGTAAGTCTAGTTTATTTCCATTACACACGGCTTGTTTGATAGAATACCGATTCATTTTAATTTTATTGTGAAGAATTTTGTTTCTTAGGAGTAGAGAATGGAAAAATAAGGATTATTAAGGAATATGAATATACTATGAATGCATATAATTGATTTATCTTCTAGAGGAAATTCTCCCCTTTAGCGGAACAAAATCCAATGAATAAGCTATCAATTATGAAAAATTTCTCATTTTTCGAAAAAAATGCAAATTAGTCCCTAAACGTAAATACAAATATATTAACATAGGGATTTAATAAATATTCAACACTTAAAACTATTTATATAATCTTTTTATTTTTAAAAAAACTAATAAGAGGGTAACATTGATAGTCTTTTCAAAAATCAATAATCCAGCATGATTACACAAAGAGAAAAGAATAAAAAAAATGAAAAGTATTTACATTTTAAAAGTGAATTTAATGCTTATACACTAACAATGTAAAACTATTTTTAACATTGTCATCTAATCACAAATCATCATTTGAATTATTTTAAAATAATTATTTTAAAAATTAATAAATTTATCATCCATATATAAATTATCATTAGATAACTATGTAAGACAATTTACACTAACGCATAAACTTTTACTCTAGTATTCCATACAAAACATTAGATATATATATATATATATATATAGGCATAAAACCTAAGTTGCATAACGAATATGCTTAAAAGAACTTGCATCTTCCTCCATTGGTCGGCTTGAGAAGAGAAAGTAGGGGAAAAAAATTATTATTAGTAATTAAAAAAAGGTGAAATTTTTTATAATAATAAGGATACCGATAGTGAAGAGTTAGAGAACCAATACCTCATTTTGGAAGGAAAGTGCAATTAAGAAACTCTTCAATAAAAGTCAAAACTGAAATAAGAGAAAATATACGAATCAAATGATGAATTAAAACATGAAACTAATAAACTGGGAACTAAAAATTTAAATCAATTGCAGAGAATAAGAAATATTATAACAGAATAATGAGAAAACAAAGGGTGAAAATGGACAAACAAAAAGAAGAAAAACATTAGCAAGCCTCTTCAGTTCAGGTCTCCGTGTATCTTCCTCAAGGACAACTCGGAATATTATAACAGGACTTACAATGAGATATACAAGTAAAAGAGGTGATCCATAAATGAGACCGTGATTCAAACAACAAACTATAACAGCAAAATATTGCGAACAAAAGATAGATCAATCACATCGATGGGGCAGCAGGGAGGAATAAAATTTTTAACATAAGAAAGCCTCTTCAGTTTTGGTTTTTCCTCATGCCACAAATTCTCTAACATTCTCTTTCTAACACTCGATCAACGATTGGGTAAAATTTATTGGAAAATGGTCATACATTTAAATCAAGAGAAACATGAAATGAGATGTGGGACTTTCCAATAAATTTTAGTCAATCATTGAAGTGTTAAATCGAGAGTGTCGCTAGCATGTATGGCTCTCAGAAACCCTAAACTGTATATATATATATCATCCTCAGAGGCTAATTTGATTGATTTCAACTTTCAAGGCAGGGGCTGACTTCAAAATTACAAGGCTAATAGTAATAATATACAAGTAAAAGTGGGAATCTGTACATGAAGCTGCAAGCAAACAAGAAACCATCCTATACAACAATAAATAATTAAAACAGCACAATATTGTGACCAAGGACAGATCATCCTCGTCAGGCACACAAAAGAAAACCTCTTCAGTTCAGGTCTCAGAAAGACGACAGCAGAGAAAGGAAATCATCTCTTCAAAATAAAAAATAAATAATAAATCCAAGTCAATATATTAAACCCAAAACCATGATGCTTGCCGTGAAAATTTTAGCAGAAAACCCTAAATCCCGGGCACATATTTTTTCAAAAACTGTAAAAATTCCACAAGATAAATGTCTCAAAAAACCTTAAAAACCTCAGACCATAGGTTTCCAAGAAGCCAGAAGGAGCACATTTTATTTTGTCAAATTTACACAATAATCTGAAATGATGAGCACAGACAGTTAGAAAAACGAAAGTTACTCATCAGAGACAGAAACATGTACAGAATCCATTACGCGTATAAGAGCACAAATTGAGGCACAGAACAGATGCATATAAATCTGGAAGAAACTAAGAAGAGAAGCAAAAGCAAGATAAAATTAAATTCTAACTATTTTACTGTTATAAGAAATGGCAATTATGTGGTTCCAAACATGAGTTTGGAGGATATAACAATTTTCGTCAATGGCAATAGCTAAATAAATGTACTATTTTTTTTAATAACTATATTTATTTACTTATAGATAAAATAGACTATTTTTTGAGTTTAATGCCTATGAATTAATAATATGAAATAATTTTATACTATTATCTAATATCACACATTATTGTCCTATAAAACTTTTTACATTATCAATGTATAATCCTTTGTTTATTTTTTATTTTTTCAAAACATATATTTTTGGCTGAAAATCTAATAACCCAAACCAAACTAATATGTTCTTTGTCGAGGTGGTTTAGGAAAAAAATAATCAAAATTCCAAACCAAAACTAATGAATATCAATTGGTTTGAATTTCAATTTTTTTTTTCCAAATCTAAACCAAATTGACATGTTAATACCCCTACATGTTAGCATTTAAAAAGAAACTCAACCTAAACCTAAACCTAAAAGACTACATCTACAAAGATTTTGGTGTTTGGTTTTAAAAATCCAAGAATTGGTACAAAAGACTAAGTATTAAGTTTTAAGAATTCAAAGGCTATTGTGAAATAAATGAAACTCTTTGGAAAACAATTTCTCTCGGAATTGAACAAATTTCGGATTAAAAAAAAAGTTACCGGTGACAAGGTTTGATACAGCATCCTTGAACAAGTATAAATAAATTACACTTAATATACAGAGAGAGATACGCAGAGTAGCATTCTTTCTTCCTTTCTTCAATTTACTGGTGAGAAAAATCAACAGTGAAAAACTTCCCGACTTTATTGGGGAAAGCAGTTAGAAGACCTAGCGTGCTATTCCTCGGTCGCACATGCTTGGTTTTCTTTAGTACAGAGAAAATGTTCCGTTGCAATACCTGCCATACTCAACCAAGAAAGAAAATTAAAATTCGTCTTTTCAGTAGTTTTAGGGATTAGGGATGCTCAGATTTGCAAAGTTTGGTAGGGGGAATTTGTTATTATTGCCAAACTCCTCATAATCTGCGGATGAGTATCTGAAAGAAAATGAGAAGAAAAAAAAAAAACAGGGAAGAATATTTTTCACCCAGGTAAAATAAAAGTTTTTGGCTTGAAATTTAAAAGATTTTATGGTAGTATATGTTAGAGCTTAAACACTACTTTAAAGTTAAAAATTAAAAAAAGAAAAACAGCTTCAAATTTCTTGGGTAGTGTGCATTTTGGGATTTGAAATAAAGAAGGAAAAGAAGCAAAAATCAAAAACTTCTAACTAGCTTCCTTGAAAGCTCTTTTTTTAAGACTTTTTTCATTTAAAACAAAAGTTGATTTTTGAAAGATCTTTCTTAAAATTCTATTTGGCCCAAATTCTGTTAAGAGAAGTTTAGTTAGACAAAACATTTTTTACTTTTATTTTCTATTTTAGGTTAAAGGAAAAGAGAAAATAGAAAATGAAATTTAAAAAAAAGTTGGTTTTACCATTTCCTATATAAACTTTTGAAAATAGGAAACAAAGCAAAAACAGACATTTTTGTAATTAAAAGTGAAAACAAAAAATGTTTTCTTGCAACCCCCTCCCCCTCCCAAAAAAAAAAAATCTCTGCATCATTCTCAATTTCTCATGATAAGAAGGATAGCATTTTAAGCTTAGGAAGTACACTAATGATAGGTAACCAATAGCATACCTGTCGCTAAACTTCTCAGCAGCATCTGAAGCATATAGAAGGGTTTCATTGGCTTTCTCTAGAACCATGTAAAGCTCCTTCCCTCTTGTGACTCGAGAAATAACCCATGCATTATTTTTTGCTCTAATGCACATCTCTAAATCTTTTTCACAATTACGGCTATCCAGTTTTGCTCTACTCTTCTCCGACTCCACCTCTTGCCTAAGCTTATTCATAGCAAGTAAGGACTCCTGTACCAGGCACAAAATACAACAAAAGTTTAAAATGTTTTCAAGTCAGTCAGTTCACAGGCAATGAGAGCACTGGTGACAAGTACATTATAGTGCCAAACACAAAAAAAGTGCCATCAGAAGCTTGAATAACAAGTTATATCTTTCAGTTTAATATCACACATTGATAAAAAAAAATGGGAAATAATCAGAACAGAGCCAGATGCTAACACCACACCTTTGTTAAAGTTGTAACTTTTGTTTCTGGAGAAGCCCTGGATACATTTCTATCACCATCTACTAATAAGTAGCGGTACCCACTAACATGATATGCATTCTCTCCACCCCATCCTTTCGATAGTTTCTCTTCAACTTTCAATATTTTAAGTGATGCCTGATGTATTCAACCAAAAAAAATTATGATCAGAGAAAAAGATACATTTGCTAAACATCTCAGTTCAATTTCATATGCTTCCCAATTTCAGTAAAAGGGAGAGAGAATAGAAGTGATACAAAGTAATTCCTGGGGACATGTTTAGGCATGACATAACAGCAAAAAGGGGTCCTGTCAGTGAATTGTACCATGCATGCACTAGAATGCTAAGTGTCAGTTCATATGATGTGCAAAAGCTAATCAGAATTCGTTAGGAAACAAAAAGTTCACTATGATAGAACTAGAAGACTAACATTTTCAATAACTTGCTGCCTCACTGCCGACACACCTTGCTCCCCATTAGGAATGGATGATACAGGAATCAGAAGCATCAAAGTAAGGCTTCTATGCTGATAAACACAAAGATACATTTTCTCTTCTGTCTGTTGAAGCCAAACTGTAGGAGTGGCAAACACCCACGTACCAACTTCTGCACCCCATAAATCAGTGACAAGATAACCATCTTTTCCTTTAGACCATTTGTCACTCTGTAAGGGCCTCACAACATGATAGTGGTTATCTTCACCAGAGGATATATCAGATGAGCCATAAAAACTTTCAGACATAGTGCTTGGATGGGCCATGTTAGACTCAGTGACAACATTGGATGCAGCACTTCCTTTCAGTAAGTAGGACCAGGAACTTGTTCCAGAAGATAGAGCATGGGGAGTCAACCTTAGCACAGCATATGTGAATAAATTTAAGGTGTCATCCTGATAAAAGAGTCAAGGTTAATTGAACAACTTAATGAATGACCAAGCATCTTGCCCAATCAAATTCAGTAAGAATAAATTTGTGCTAAACCATACAGGAGATAGAGTTGTGGACACTAGCAGGTCTTGAAATAAAATCAAAGAGTACCAGGGAGTGTTTCCAGCTGAAGATTCAAGCACCCTGACAAGGGACTGCCAAAACAAGAAGAAATCAACAAAATAGAATTCCATTAACATGCCAAACTTCTTCCTTTTTTCATCAAAACTTGCTGCAAATAGTCAATAACTTAAGTGGGCACCTGATCCAAAATATGGGAATGAAAACACACAACATTCATAACACATGAAAAGTATAAAACCACTTATGTAACACACATGTACGTTGAATGTAAATATGCAAGCATGTTTCATCTTAATCAACTAATCATTGATGAGTAATTGTTGAACATGAATTCAACCAATCCAATTGTTGAACATGAATTCAACCAATCCAATTGTTGAATCACATAATATACTATTTTTGTATTTGTGACAACAAACTTTATAAACTTAATCTACTTTATAAGAACTGTGTAAATATGTTAATAGTTACGATTGGTGTGAGAAGATCACCAGCTTATATATTATATATATAAATGAATCACAAATGATGACAGGTGCAATAATGTAAGTAATTTCATCTTTTTCATTTCATATTTACACTTAAAATTGTTACTATTTAATAACAAGTGCTAGTTAATGATTTTGCGGGCTAATAAGGAAATTAGTGAAAGAGATAATAAAGGAAAGTCGAATAAAAAGAATTCGATAACCACAAAACTTGTGCACTAACAATTTTGTCCTTTGTGACAACTCCTAATCCTATCATTTTTAAAATTGCTGTGATCCAGAGACAGCATTGCTAGGTCAATTAATAAGACACATCAAGAAACCAGCTCAGCCCCCTCCATATTTTCCTATATAGTTGGGTCCAGCATAAAATTAGAACACCATATTTTTTCCCTCTTCCAACTGAAAACCAAATTTTAGAGAAGCTTGTAATACTAAACTAAATTGCTTGTCATCCCCAAAATAAAATCATAGCACTATGTATGCAAACAGGACTCTACGAGCAACGAGGAAAATAAGACAAGAGGGAAGCAGAGAGACAGATTTTATAGATGATACACAAATCAACAGCACACCCAAGGCAATGGGAACATGCGAAATAACTATTAAGAAAAATTACAGCATAAAAAACACTGGTGCTGTATCGCCCTAGTTTTGGATGATTTTTGTAGTTTTTGAAACCACAATTTAAAACTTATCTGACCTGAACCTCAATTGCAGCCTCACGACCTATCGTCAGCATCTGCACAGTTCCACGTTCCTTTAAGCAATCACGGAATGATGGTAAAATGAACTTTTTCCCCACGAGAAAATCTGGCTCAAAGACAAAAATTCATAATTAAGGTATGAGAGACAGCTACTTGAGCATCAGTCGGGTAGGACAGAGCCAAAGCGAAAGGAAAGCATTTGATACAGCAACTTCACCATTACCACAGCAGCAAGTATCCCAGGGAGACCGCTTTTTACATGCTGACAATTATGACTTACAATGAAATATTTTGAATCACAAGTTTATAATAATGAATGAAGAATGTGATAGGCATGCTAATGTGTGATGACTTACCCCTCAGATAATCCATGATAAAGGTATACAAATGCCGTCTTGTCAGTCCTCCACCGGGTTCTTTCTCCAGCATTGCTCTAATAGATCCATGAAACATGAAAAAAAGTGAGTGAATTTCCTTGAGAAGTTTTCTTAATGCATCAACCCTCCATATAGGTTCAGAATCATTGCATTTCTCGACCACCTAAAATATGGATACACAATTACACATATTGGAGAATGAAAAGAAAAAGAGGAGAAATGGAAGAAGTGAACGAACAATGACTATCCAGATATCGGGTTCGGCCTCGTAGAAAACATGAGAATGCCTTTCAGCTTCGATGACCTCGCAAGCAGAGTCTGGAGAGAAGATTCTGCAATTGAAGAGCACAAATAAATAAATGGAATGAAGTAATAAGAGTAGATAGAAAGATAGAAAGAAACCTAGTGAAAGTGATGAGTCCTTCGCTGAGGCCAATGACGGAGAGTTGCTTTGAGAAGGGCAAACCGGCGGGGAAGAAGAAGAGGATCTTATCGAGCTCTTGGCCTTCGTGTTGGCCTCTCCTCAAATCAAATATGCATAGTTCCATCGATTCCTTTGAATTTGAAGACACGCCCATTGCTAATGCAATTCAATCCACCAGAACCCCCTTTTTCAGATATCTCTTCTTCTTCTCTTCTTTTTACAAATTCTCTTCCTGAAATATTTAATCTTTTAAAAACATAAATACGCATTTAATATGTATCATATAAAAATTATGCGTATTAGTAAAAGTATGAGGTAGAAGGATTTATAAATATAAAAAAATTACTGCAGGATTTTATAATTATTCTTTATTTATTTTTCTATCTATACATTCTAAATGCACTTGGATACATGTGATAGTTTTTGTAAAAAAATTACACTAATAATGGATGTCTATTAGACTCATATTTATTTTTAAAATTTCCTTACTTATTATCGCAATACCTCAGTTTGTTACGCAGAGAGATAGAAAATTTTGAAACTGAAACTGGAAAAAAAATATGTGTTATTATTTTCGTTTTCTTTTTAATATAATAAAAATAAATGTATGATATATATATATATATATATATATATTATTTTTTATAGATTTTTTTTTCCTCTTATATAAACATGTGCTAATTGTTATGGATTGTTAATGTTTTTTTCTCAAACAAACTAAGGGTGATTAGGACAATTATTTCAAGAAAAATGTCAATGAAAACTTAAGGGATATTTTTCTTCTACTATTTTTTCTTACTAAATATATTTTTCCTTACCAATACGGGCTCTAAAATAATTCAATTTGTACTTACTTTTGAAAGGAAATATAAAATGTAATATATAACTTTTTATTGACTAAGGTTACTGCTAAGTCACAACTTATTACTTAGGTTTATAATTACTACCACCTTGGTTGATTCGCTTACATAAGGAATCAATTCCACTCCTAACTACCAAAGACAACTCAAGCATTCCACTTACATTGAGACTTTTTTTTTAAACATGAGTACAATATACGTTAGCATCTTTGTTCGACATCTAAGCTACTAAGATTTACTATTTTCTTTCACAATGTAGATAACAAGTTAACATAACCTTCATGGGTAGACTTAAATCTCCCTTTTCCAAGTTGACAATATTTCGTGGGAATTACTACGATAGGTTTAACATTGGATACTTCAACTTCTTTTCTTTCTTTTTTTTCGTTGATATAACCACAAACCTAAAGGGAACTAAATTGTAACTCTAGTGAATATGTAATTTTTTCTCACATACAAAATGTCTGGAATTTGCCTTTATAAAAAAAATTAGTATATTCTTTCATCTTTATAAAATTAAAATGAATTATTTTTTGGTTTGGAGTAAGATTCATACATTCAAACTTATATGTATTATTTTTTTACATTAATTATATGCATAATCATATAAAAAATCATTATCATAAATTCATATTTATTCGAAACTATATTCAAATAAAAAAAATAACACATTTTAAATTTATGAAGATAAAAAATATATTTTAACCTTTTAATTATTTTGGTGTTAATTAGGTAGACAATGTCATTCATTTGAGCATTTCACATATGTATCTTAGTTAAGCATCATTCCTTATTAGTGGAGGAAGTCACCAGTAGAGTATAAAGGACCATTGTTTTGCTCTTTAAACATCAAGTGGGCAAGATGAGTAAAAGTCAATATGAAGAAGACACTAGTTAATCATTTAGTTATTTTGAACATTCTTGAGCAATAAAATAATAATAAAATGTCCAACAGGAGGCTTTAACTTGAGGATAAAAAGTGAGCAAATGAGTTTGATAACATAGTCCTTATATCAGACTACATACCAGAAGATGCATCAAAATACAATAATACCAGGAGATCAAGAAAAAATATCAACACGTGCTATATTTTCATTACTAACGATACATATTAGCAATTTGTTATTATCAATATTCTGTTATAACATAATTCAGTTACTAATAGTACTATAAATGTAAGAAGAAAAGGGAAATAAAGAGGATCCAGACTTATCTTAATTTATCTTCTCCTTAGCGTTCTAGTTCTCTAGCTTTTATTCGTATCAGACTTCCCCTTTATACAGTCTTTACCATGCACATTACATTAAATGAGAAATAAAGGTAGAAGAATGAAACGATGAATCAGTGGAAACTACGTCAAAAAAAAAGTACTATATTTTGGATGATTATAAACATGTAATATGATATACTTACTTTGTAAGCGTGCTAACATACGGGGAAGCTATTACGAGTTGGAATCATGCCCAATCCATAAAATATAGTGACCTCTATAAGCCTAAAGTGTTGTTGGATTAGTCCAAAACTACACGTATTGATCAAGGTCAACAATAGTAACAAAAACCTTAATATATATTCGTGAACAATGAATCACACCTCAGTGATCAAGAGTAAAATTTCTTATGTTACCACACTAAACAACATATGATTGTCTGCAAGAGCCCTCGGTCTTGTAACAAGGAAATCTTGTTCGTCTTTGACTCCTATATATATTGTCAGCGTTATTACAACATTAAACATTTAATCTAAATTTATTATTATCATGGAATTAATTCTTAATAACTTGAATGTTATAGTGTTTTTCTCATACGATCCTTTTTCATGGCATCTTAAACATAATAAAACTCAAAAGATCTCGAACTTTAATCCATTTTAAACACATTAGAGTCAACATTCATTAAAAGGTAAAAACTCAATCCTAACCAACTATCAACCTTAAACACGTGAACAATCTAATCCAGACACATCATCTCAGTGTATCTTAGAGAGATCATCATGCATTCCTTCAAACGTTTGTTTGTTTTTAATTCAACTGCCGTCTCATTCCTAAGAAGTTTCTACCAACACTTGTCAAAGGGGGGAATATAGTTATTCAAATTAAAGTAATACATGTTCACGCACTTAGCAACTAAGGTATTTTAATGGTGTGATTCTATAAAAAGGCTTTTTATACCAACAGTGAGGTACCATCCCATATTCCATCTTCAACTAAATGTTTGCACCTCTCATATTTAAAGAAATACTGTTATTAGTCTCCTTATAAAGCCAACGTATACAAGTATTTTTTTAACTAGTTATGAATTCCCAGATTATTCGAAAAAGACATTTATAATAACGTTTTTGTTAATAATTTTTTGGCAATTTCTTGATTGCCCTAAGAGTTGGTGTTAAGGAAAGTATATATTTTTTCATATTTAAAATTATCAAATTAGATACTAACGAAAGCATTTGTTTTTAATTCTCACATCCTATAGTGTTTTTTTTTTTATGTGTAATCGTTTTCATGTAAAAGGTGTTAACCCAATGCAGATTAAGTGATTAAGCAATGATTCGGAAAAGAAAAAAAACTGAAGCAATTTTTAAGTCGAATTTGAGTGAAACTACAAATAAAAAAAAAATATTAGGTACGCCTACTAGGTATCTATGGGCTCATCTGTTGGTAAATTCCGTAATTCAAATATTTTTGACAGAACACCTTCCGTGAAAAATATTATTATGTCAGAAATAATAATGATTTTTCTTGTAGCCAAATCCTAAATTTTTATCCGTAAAGACAAGAATTTGATCGTTGACATTAGCATTAAGTGGAAATGTATATTTATGTAACCGCTGCCCCTAACCTAAATATCAATTTTTTTAAGGAGCCTAAAGATCAATTTTTTTAGTAATTTTGTATGTTACACATCAAAGACAAAATAAATAAATAAATGGGTAAATAATTATTTTTGTCTCTGAATATGTAAAGTGCTAACAAATCCGTCTTCAAAAAATAAAAATTCAAATTTTAGTCCCCAAATGAAAAAATACAACAAATTCATTCATCCGTTAACTCACATCCATTACCGTGTTAATGAAAGAGCTTACATGACACATTCATGGACAAATTTATTGATACTCTACACATTAATGAACAAAAATAATTATTTATCCTAAATATAATTTAATCTTAATTTTTTCTCTTTTTTTAATCGCTACAAGTATAACATTACAGTAAACACTTAAAAAAATAGAAAAACAAGTATAAGTTAAAACAAAAACAAGAATAAATATAATATTAATTAATAAGTATAATCTATCTATTACTCTAAAATTTCTAATCAGTACATTATTTAAAACATGATATTCAAATAAAAATGTATAGTCATTAGGTTAATCCTTATAAAAAAATGAGAGCTAACTTAATTTTGTCATTACATAATGTTGTCACAATAAAAATTTGAGAACAACAGACATATTATGTTTATTAATCAATATTATGTTAGTTCTAACTCATATTTATTTTTCCTATTTTTTTAAGTGTTTATTGTAATATTATGCTTATAATGATTAAAAAATGAGGAAAGATGAAAATTAAATTATATTGTTGGTAAATAACTATTTTCGTCGGATGTGATGTAAAAAGTACTGACAAATTCGTCTTTAAATGTGTTATGTAGGCTCTTTCTTAACGGTAACAAATAGAGATTAACAAATTGATAATTTATTATATTTTTTTACTTTTGAAAACAAAAATTTAAATTTTTATATTTTAAAGACGAGGCATTGGCAGCAGACCGGGCCAGTCCGCCCCGCATTTTTACACGGACCAAATGGTTCACCCCCGACCCACGAACCTTGCGGGTCAAACGGGCCGGTCCACGAGCCTAATTTTAAAAGAATTTTAATTTTAATAAAAATACAATACAATCAAATTAAGTTCAATACAAATGTAAATAAAATCTCAACAATTAGTTAATTACATCAATAAAATAAATAATGTCTTAATAAAAGAAAATCCAAGCAATAAATCTAAAATATAAAACTTAAACATCTCTAACAACAAATGATTTCATATTTGAAGTAGTTTGAGCCTTCTCCATCACCATCTCCATCACCATCTCCATCTCCACATCTTCATCTTTTTTTTCCCAAAACTCAAAATAATAATAAATATTAGAATAAAGTCAAGTTAAGTGATTAAAAGACAACAATTATTACATATTATTTACCATTATGGTGTGTTGCATGATTGCGTGAGCGTGAGTCGCATTGTGTTTCTCTTGTAAGGGAAAGAAGTCGTTTGAGTACACGCATGTGTGATGGAGAAGAACTAGTTATTTTTGGCTTAAATGATAAGAATTGATATTTTTATTATTTATGGCTTGCAAATATGAAAATGATAAATTAAAAGAAAAAAGATCGAGAAAATATAAAAAGAAAGATTTTTAGCATAGGTCTCAACAGTATCACTTATCTTTTTTATCTTAATCTTTTATTTTTGCTATCTTTTACTTTTCTTATCTTATCTTTTTTTATCTTTATCATTTTTTAATTTAAATCTTTTAATTTATTTTTAAATCCTTATCTTATCTAATATATTTCTTTATCTATTTTTTTTTTGTTTAATTCTAATCTTTTGCTTGTAACTTGGTCACACAAATCAAACATAACACGGGCAAGCCCCGAATCCCGCATGCCAAACCCATATAGTTTGCGGGTTAAACGAATGGATAAAAAAAATATAATATAACCATAAACCGTTTAAAAAAATTATCTATTACCTGCACGAATCGTGGGACAGTCCACGGACCTGAACCCGTTTATCTATCCCTACCAAGAACACTATTTACCCTAAATGAATACTCTTAATTAAACATTATTCATTTGGATTTCCGACACTTGAATGTCAAAACTCCCTTCCCGTGAGCGCTTTTATCACTTCAAGCTACCACTTACGGATAATAGGGTAAGAAATAAATAATAATATCGTATTTATTGGGCCACCACATAATTACAATACTTATTTTAAAAAATAAATAAGGAATTTAGGGATTCCGAGAATTTCGGTTAAATTGGCGGGAAATGGGTGGGAGGCAGCTAGCGACTTTTTTGGGGTTTTCACCCATTCTCCTTCGTGGGTCCCACGTTACATTCACTCTGAACAAATCTCCACCGTACGATCACATTCCAATCCAACGGGCCTCCGCGCTCACCTTCCCGCCGATTGTACGGCACCACTTCTTTGCAGAAAAGGAAACGATTTCGTTTCCATTTTCACTTTTTATTATTTATTTATTTTTAATTGCAGTATCTCTCTCTTTTAAAATTATAAAAACCATAGCACCCTTTTTATTATTTCAATCCCTTGAATTCGCATTCTCAGAGAGAGAGAAAAGTCTTTGTTTCTTCACTTGCTCACAAAGCCGCAACTGCTACTGTGTACCCAATCTGAACCCAACGAAATGGTAAGCGAATCATCAATTCTATGCTTTTTGGACTCTAGGTTATCATAAAGTTTTGTTTTTCTCTGTGATTCCTTTCGATTTGCTTGCAATTAATTTCACGATCCTTGGAGCTAGCTAGCTCATTTTCTTTGCATTTTGGATGCGTTTGTTTGTTTCTTGCTGGTTCTGTTTAGTATAAGCTCATTTTGATATTTAGGGTAATCTTCCTATCATAAATTTGGTGTCAGTTTGCATCAACTTTGAAAACTGTGTCTTTAGATTAGGTTAGTTCATCATTGTGTCTTAAATATTGTGATTTGGGTGCCATTTTGAGGTGTTAGGGTTTGATTAACTTGTTGAGGAACTGCGTTATGCTTTTGAAGGGTTCTTGAATTCCTTTTTTGGTAATGATTTTGCAGGGGGGGCAGAATCTTTCCCCAAAGGAAAGGAGTAGAGATTGGATTGGAGTTCTTATGAACAGCTGCTTTGGTTATTGCCATTATCACCATGACCTTCGATCTAATGAGATGAATGTGTTCTGCGTAGACTGTGCACTTAGGATGTGTAGGCACTGTAAGGAAGCTCATTCCCTACATAGAAGGTTTCAGATTTACAAATATTCCTACCAGGATGTCTTCCGCCATGCCGAGCTGCAGAAGTATTTTGATTGCTCCAAAATTCAGGTCCTCAAGATAGTAATGATTTCATTATTAGGTTTTCTTGATTAATTTTCTAGCTGACTTTGATCAATTCAATTTCTTCTTCATATTAATCTTGTTCATTTCTGCTATATTGTGCTTGACTTGTTTTCCTCAAATGAATGATAACGTGATGTAGCTCGAGTAGCTGTTTTTAGTGGATGTAGGCATTAATGGCGTGTTTCATTTACTTGCTGGATTTACTACAATGACTAAGTTTTTCATATGGGATTAGTCTAGAAATCTTTTATCCTTTATCAGCTTTAACCAATGAATGATATAGGTACTAATTTTATAATGCTGATATCTGTGAATTAGGCTTTGTTTATTTTTCCTTTGCACTGTACTTCTTGTTAGACTTTTTTATAAATCTGACTCATTAAATCTAGCTATATTCTCTTAATAGTAAACTCTGAACTTAACTTTCTAACTGAAAACTGATTGATGGATGTTAATTTTCTGCTTACAATGGTGATGCAATTTGCAGACTTACATATCCAATAATGAAAGGATTGTGCATCTCAAACCTCGGCCTTCAATCACCAAATCTAAATCTGCTGATCTAAGCCCCGACTCTAAATCCAAAGAAACCGGCATAGCAACAAGACCAAAGTCAGGTGGCACCTGTGAAGAATGTGGAAAACACTTACAAGATGAGCGTAATCGCTTCTGCTCCATTACATGCAAGGTAAATGCCACGTTCTGATTTAATGTTTAAATGTTGTGGTTTACTTTTATATATATCATTTGTTGACTCAAGTCATGTGCAATTGTTAGATCTCAGTGCATCCAGTGGAGACCCAAAACCAATTTCAAAGTCAATGTTCACAAAACCACCAAAGTGCTAGAGGCATCATCACTCCAAAACCTCAAGGCATTGACTTTACAATGAATGATAACCATAATTCAGAACCGGAGTCATCTATCTCTGAAGCTGAGCCATATGGGTGGGTTGAAGTTGTGAATTTCAGAAAGCGTCCTAGGAAAAGTATCCCGCAGAGGCCTGTCTTTGTTTTCACGTCTTAGAAGATATCATTACTCTAATGGTTTATTTCATTTCTTCTCCTATTTTTTTTTTTTATAACTTTACATTTTTAAAGAATAAGATTTCTTGAACATTTGAGGGAAGCTCAACCCCATTTTGGGATTTAAGTATATATAACTTGGGAGTTTGAGGTTCAGTTGCTTTTAGCAAAGTAACTAGCGAAGCTTGTATAGCACAAGGGTAATGGTACTAAGTATTAACACACCTCCGACACTACTTAATATCTGTATAGTTTTCAGCATCTTACTGTGCTCCGTTCGCCCCATATCTAATTCTATCTATTAATGTTTGAGGTTATGCACTTATTATAAAAATTTAATTTAATTTAAAAACACTAATAGTGTAAAATAAAAAAATTGTTAATTTTATTAATTATTATAATAATTTATATAAATGTCACCTTAAAGATGATTTCTGATGTCATGAAAATAACATTGCCACTCCATATCAATTAAACTCAATTGCATTACAAATTTCAATGTCATTTTACCAACTCGTGCTTTGATAGGATGGAGTGCTTTTGGGGTAACTTGACTTGACTACTTTGAATAGCTATCAATATTGTACTATCCTAATCTTGTATATACTAAAATAGTTTTGAAAAATAAATAAAAAAATCAATAGATATGAATTAGATGGAGCCTACCTTTTGCTTTTGTAGTTGTACATCTGCAAATTACAATCTCATTCATGTTGATGCGAGAGATTTAAGCATTTCACTAATGATAATGGTAGGCGTAATCGTAAAGGGTGGACCTGGTTTTTGTTTATTTCTCATTGCATACTCTTCGGGTCTTACAGTGGTCTTATGATCAAAATGACTTGCCTTTTGTGCGCTAGGCAAAATAATCCAACATGCTAGCAAGTGGCACTTTGTTTTTCCCTGTAGTAATCTCAGTTTCTGACATAAGTCATGGGATGTTGTGTCTACATGTGTTATTATATTATTAATTGATTCAACACAAATTTTAATTGTTACAGTTTACTTGTTTTTAATTGTTGTAATCCCCCCGGGCCCCAAGTCTCTTTAGCTTCATATTATTAAGATTTTGGTTCTTTCGGCACTAATAAAATAAATATATTAGGAAAAAAAATTAAAAGCAAAGCTGAAATTAGTAGAAATGATAAGCATGGAAATATGCTTTAAACCTTGATTTTTTTTTTTTTAATAATCAGGCATGTCCCCCACAAAGGACAAGCAAGAAACGTGTGTCCATAATATTTCCTCCCCTTCAATGTGGCAGGCAGGAAGGACGTCAAAATTCATAAGGTCGTTAAGCGAATAGGGTAACAAAGATTTGATGTCCCCACGACATAATGAATTAAAAACTAAAATCTTAAACAATGCAAATTTGAGAATTAAATTCAGCCGATAAACTTTCTAGCTTGAGCACCCGGAAGACTTTACTTAATTGAGAAGTGAAAGTCTTTTCAGTGTTTTTTTTCTTTATTATTATCATTATTATGAAGAGACTTTCATTTCTATGCAAGGGTTTATCTTTATATTAACTACTAATAAAAAAAATCATCGTTAATAAGGCAAAGGAATTTAGGAAGAAAAGAACGAGGCAAAACACAAACTAGAGTTTTTAAATTCGTTTAATCCGTTTGGAGTATTATATAAAGTGAGAGAAATAAAGAATAGAAGTGAGACCCACGTACGTGTACATATTATCCATCCAAAAGTGGGTGGAAATTTGAAGGAAGGAGAGTTATTTTCGGTCAAATGATCAAATTGTCAATATTTTTATCCTTTTTATTATATATATATATATTCACTTTCCCTTTTACTAAACAACCTAAACATTCATCGTAATTTCTACTCTTTCCTTTAATTCCCTTTTCTTTCTTCTACATTTTTTTTTCTAAATCAGATATACCTTAACATAATTATTATAAAAATCAATAAATTTACTATACATAAAATTTTGTAATTAATTATAAAAATCTTAAAAATTACCCGTATGTATACTATTTACTCATAAAAATGTTATCTTATTTGTATTTTTAAAGATTTTTTTATATAGAAAATAGTAAAAAAATTGTTAAAAATAAGAATTAATATGAAAATAAAATTATTTATGTAATTGGTAGTTAAAAAAATAAATTCTTTATTCTCAAATCAAGAGTGTATTATGAAGTTAATTTATTAAAGTTCAAAAATAGCTGCACCTTTACTTATTCTCTTTAAAAGAATTTTGAACTTAGTTAAAAAGGTGCATGTGAATACAATTTGAAATGCTTAGTTTGAAAGCGATCTAAATTGAGGTGCCCCGGCCCCCACCGACCTTTATCTTGTTTGTGTTTCGCATATTTGTTTAATACATTATAGTGTTTGCAATTGCATGAAGACAACTAGATTTCGTACACAAAGCTGTTGCTTTCAAATATTGATTAATTTGAGTGCTGCTTTAAATTGGGTGGATGGGAACAGGGAGAAAATGTTAGATGAAAAGGGGGTGTTTTCTGAAATATTCAGAAGCCCTGACATTCATTTTATTTCTGCTTTTGTTTTTGTTATGTTAGGTGTGAGGCCTCTATCTATTTTCAAATTTATGCTATTATTAACAGAGAAAATTAAAGGCATGGCCTAAAACTAAAAGACAAGTGGAAAACATCTATAGCATATTGTATTAAATTAATTTAATACAAAAATTAAAAGTATTGGTCTGCAACTTTTTGCACGATCTGTGGGTCAAAACGGTATGGCCTCAGTTTCCCAGTATGTCCAAGATCAATTGAAAGCTTTGTCGGATAATACCATTCTGGGTCTGCCTCCAAGTATCGAGGCTTTCAAAACTTTCTTTTTTAGTTTTTGCTACCGAAAAGGTTTTTCATTCAATCAACTACTAGTAACACATTTTTTTAATGCATATTTTTTCTATTACTAATCAAAATTTATTAAAATATAAAATTATATAGTTATCGCTTCCAAATTAACAAGTTTCCTACTTATTATTTTGTTGCTTTTAATAATTGAAGTACTCTTGTAGTTTTTATGGTGACTAAGTAATCTTGTAGTGCAAGGATTGAAGATTTCATTAAAAATACATAGCGGTCAAAGTACAAATGTGAGAAGATCCGCACTCTTAATTGTAGGAAAATGAGTGTTATAATAACTCAACTGTTGAAACTTCAAAGTGTTGAAAACAAAGACTTTACGAAGAAATGATATTACCAGACTTTCGATTCACTTTACGTGCTTGATATGATCATGATAAAAAAAAATACAAATATAATCAACATCATCATATCTTTTTAACTAAGATAGACAATAAATTAAATCAATTCGAACATAATTTGAAATTTAGATTTAATTATTAATTTGTTGAACTCGGTTCTTTAATTAAGTGAGCTAAATTTAAATTAAAAATTGAATTCATTAAATAAATAAATAAAACTTTAATTATATGTAATTTAACTCATTTGATTCATAAATTAATAGAATATTATTTTTAATTCATATTTTTTATGAAATAAATAAATATAAAATAATTTAAATCGAATCAAACTAATGAATTGAATTAATTTTTTGCAGAGTTTAAATTAAGTTGGAAACTTAAAAAGAATTTATATCAAACTTGAGTCAAATCAAAGTAGATTTAACTCAACTCATTTTCAATCTTACAACTAATCATAATCAACAATACCATATACTGTTCCTTAAGAGGATTCAAATCTTGCAAAACATTAAAGTTGAAATAAAATTAACGATAATAACAAACTATTTTATATTTCCCTTTTCGATCTATTGTTTTTGGTAGGCCAACAAATTGAAAAATGTTGGGGTGGGTGACCCTCCTTGATCTGAGTTTGGATAGGCCAACGAATTATAGAAGAAAACAAGCAGGTACTACGAGCTACAAATGTTTAGATCAACTGAGTTGGCAGATTGATCCTATTATTATTATTTTACTGAAAAAAAAGTTGCAATTTTGAAAAACACAGCGCTTTTGTATTCAGTTAATTAACGCTGCGTAAAAAAATGTCGAGTCTCCAAAATAATTTCTCTCTAGCATAAGACTCTTATTTTTGCGAGTAACAGAGATCTAAATCCCAATCTATCGCTAAATTATGCATTGAATTCAGCCAGAAAAAATAGCGCACCAAGGCATTATTGCTGCGATGGTCCCATGCATGGGTCATTTAAAAGTATAGGACATGGATAGATACTCGAGCACTAGAAACATTATTGAAATTGAATCTCACAATATGCATTAAACTGATATCACTCTACATCCCCCGCAAGGGAAAACAGGGCAATAGATCCAAATAAATAAAGTTTTTTCGGCTAAGTTCCAAATAAATTGATGACTACTGAAAATTCTGCAGCTACTTGTGGATTGTAAATAGTGTGTTTCCCGACACAAACGATATTTCCTCTTTTCTTTTTCGTTAAGAAAAATCTCCAACAAGGAAAAGGATGCAAGAAAGCTTGCTAAGCTGGCTACAGCAATGAAAACACAGCTCTAGTCCGGCTTATTCATTCTCCAACGGTCAAACCAAACCCAAATTTGTAGTCTTTTTTCCTGTGGTCAAGCTGCAATGAATACATATGCAAACCATGTCAGGGCAAAAATGCAAAAGCCGATCAACCTAATTCAACATCCCCACCAAACTAGATTTTCATGCATACTACACACATCCCTACTCAATAAAAATAGCAGTGGAAAAAAATAAAAGGAAAATGCCTGACCTCTGCAGAAAGAATAAAATTCAGACCCATATTTAACCGCTCCTCCAAAAAAGCAGCAACACAGCCATTGGAGTCAATCTTTCCCCTAAGGCGGCACTACAATAGCCAAGACAGGATGTGCATCATTATTATCAAAGTTCAGAAGCAGGATTTTAAATGGCTTTACAGCCAAGAAATGAAATCGCTAATCCAAAATAACCACATAGTAATCCACATGATTTCTTGTAATGGACGCATGTTTTTACTTTTGTGATTCTAATCACACCTTCAACGAGGAGAGAGCATCCACACTTTTTTTCTTTCAATTTCTTATCCCGTCTGATTGAAAGTAATCAGAGGTAGGCCAGTTTATTTTTCAGCATATTGTCAAAATTTAGTTCATCTTTTTCCTTTCCTTGTAACAGAAAATAGTACTAAATCCCCATTACGATTAAAAAAATACACAAAAACTTTGGGCTCATTAAAATAGCCCAAGGATAAACACACTGTTCCTTGGTTCTTCAAAAGAAAAAGCTATTTGGCATATTGCCAAAATATTTGTATCAATTGAAAGTTGAAAAATTAGCTATGTTCTACACACCACATGTGTACTAGAAAACATTAATAGTTCAAGACTGTAGCTATTTCTCAAATTTTCACCCATGGCAGACACCCAAAAAAAGCAGGACTATCTTACCAGATAAAAATTATTAATGCTAAAGAATGATAAAACAGTAAAGAATGTTTGGATTTGGTTCTGTAGTACATATTTGAAGATGAGAAAAAGGACTAAGGATAGTATGAAAAGATGAGTAAAATTACAATGTGGAAAGTTACACATTTAGTGCACTACATACTGCTACTGGCCACTTGAACCAGTGGTATTTTTGTCTCCCGTCTATTGGAGAATGAAGTGAGCATTACATTAAGTTTGAAAGTTTTGATGGAGTTAATATGTCTGAAGTTAAATAGAGGTGAACAACGAGAGAAGTGAAACTTGAAAAGGTATCTAGATGTGATGCAGGGGTTGATAATTGACAATTTTTCCCCCCAATGCACTGATATAGATGAACAAGAAAGCTCTATTATAACCAATGGACAAAAAGGACTGATATATATGTATCAGTTCCAAATTCCAATCCATGATTGAATTCATGAAAGAGAAAACTACCTGTCTAAGGATGTAGTCGTAACCAAAGCTAGCTGTGACATCTCTTGACAAGTAGTTGCACATAAACTCAGATGCTAGAGAAACCTGAAAGGAACATTTTGTATAAGAAATAAAAAGTTCAATTGAAAACAACATAAAATCTACTATGTCATTATCAACTCACCTTCTCAGATACCTTCTGAACATAGCTTAGAAGAACCATTCCAGTGCTAGCAACTTGCCCGGTAGCAACCTGGATGAAGGTGAACAAATAGAAAGATTTTAGTAGTAATCAAAAAGGGAAAAGGAATCACAGAAAAAAAGAATAAGATAAAACATCGTAAGCAATGGACAAATCAAAAACATACTATATCCTCTTAATATTTTGTGCACATGTATATCCAGGTAGGTTAGAAAAACGAAATTATTATAATTGGTGGGTAAAGCAGCAAAATAATACCAGGAAGAACTGTCCAGCCAATATCAACACAGAAATTAATAGATAAATAAATAAGAAAGATTAATAGGAAATATAAAAAGAGGGAGGGATCAAGGGGCATGCAGCCAATAATGTATGTAGGAGTAAGTCTTAAGCCTTCATACCGATTTATCAGTGTTGTAGCGAGCAGCATAACCAATACCAGACTTCCGATGCTGACCGGCCCAAAATACCTCCCCACCCAATGATAAATGCTGTGTCACACTCTACAGAAAGACGATGTTTTCAGTAATAATTTATATGAGCTCACATACATCCATCAATTGTACCACATCAAGTAGCAGGCTATTAAGGGAAATCAAGAGTAATGCTCAACAATTTTTTAGAAGAATATACTCTAAAGCAGACCTCATTTAGCAAACTGACATAATAACAACACAACAATAATGCATAAATCCAAGGTAGCAGGAAAAAAACTGATCATAATAACAAATGTACCTCACAACAATCAATCAATTAAACTAAAGAAACAAATAGATGAGCTAACTTCCACAACTGTCAAATATTAATATTAATCAGGGTTTAAAATCTGGGATGGCGGCGCAGAGTGGCCAACCCCAAAAACTCTAGCAGGACAGCTGTTACTCTGAAATTTATCATAACTATTTTAGTTTACTATATCATGCTTTAAACACAAAATCAGACACAAAAAGATAACCAAGAAGAAAACAAGAGAAAAAAACACTTGATAAAAATTTGGGCCCATTGGCTCAATTCCCCAACCCTAACCCTTTTGTTTTGTTTGCTATAACCCTAAGACCCCAGCAGCTAAGCACTGCATCTCCCTTCTGAGAACATTTGATAGCAAATGGAAGAAGGGGAAGGGGCTGTGGCAACGAAAAAGCACAAGGGAAGAGGTCACTAAACATAAACCACCTCCCCCCATCTCCCAAAAAAAAAATTGATCAGCAAAACTATTTCCAAGGAAGCATATAGTGTCCACAGGAACTGAATGAAATTATATATCTAAACCAGAAGAACCTAGTTCAGCTAATGCTGATGCACTTCACTAATAGAAAATGCTGATGACAGATTGCCTTTCACACATGCAGAGCAGCCGCCCACAAAAATACTATAGTGATTAGTGGGATAATGGAATAGCCACTATGCTAAATATATTTCTTACTATTATAAAATTTTGTTTAATTATTATATTTTTCTATTTATATATTATTATCATTATGTTATATATTTATCTCAAATATATAATATAAAATTATGTATTAGTATTTTTCTACATTTTAAAATATTATAGAGTACCTTATACTATTTTTTTTTTTTGAAAGGCAAAAGATATATTATATTAAGCATAAAAACACAGCAGTACCAGAAGTACTACTGGTGATATACAAGATGCAGAGCATCTAAAACGCCCACCATACGAGTACCTTATACTATTATAATAATATAACCTCTTTCTAGTTTCTCGCATCATTCATCAACCCCTCTCATCCAAGAAAAAATAACTAGCTTCTTTCTCCCATCAGCCGCCACCTCCTCACCAACCATTTTGCCTTGCTGGATGTTGCAGAACGAAGGATGACCAGCAGTGGAGCAAGTCACAAGTCACAGAGCCTGTCCAGCGACGGCACAAATGGAGGAGTGGCTGCAAAATCAGCTGCAATTAGTGGCACTACAGTCACAGCTCAATTCTGCTCCATGTTGGCAAGCAGAGCTACTATGTGACAGCATGATGGTGGCATGATTCTGCGCACTTTAAAACTATGCTTTCACACAACCTCAAATAAGCCAAAACCAATCAATCAGCCCGATAAATGATAATTTATTTACCTAAAAGGTAGCAACAGTAAGATATGGTTCCCATCAGGCACATGTAGCCAAACTATTATTCATTTAAAAATATCATTAACCATCAATTATCTACCTTTATTAGAATAGAGTTTTACTATGTAATATGTGTAACCACTGTACTTTTAATGTTGTCAGTTAGGCTGTCTGTTGTGTGACAGCTGTACTCTGTAACTAACTCTTAGTCTTTAGGCATTCTCTTGTACAGCTATATACAACTGACAGAACCTAACCAGCAACTGTAAAAGTAAAGTGATTAAACATAATCAGATTACAGAGTAAAACTCTACTCTGATATATCTCAAAGATTACTTGAATTAAGGAATAATGTTAATGCTTCAATAAATGAATACACTGCAGAGCAACTTATCAGAATATTGACATCACAAGACAAAACAATTCACAACAGATCATTCAAATTATAAGCTCTGACAGCATAAAACAATTCACAACAGATCATTCAAACATATTTGCCAGATAAAAAAAATACTGCAAAATGCATGCAGATCCCATACCTGAATATAACTTGCTCCTAGCAAGGCTCCATTACCAAGTTGAAATTGGGTTCTATAGTCTTTTCCCTGAAAAATATAATATAATGAAATTATAAAACAGGAATAAAACTTGAAGAGTGTTTGTATGGATAGTAAGTGAAACTTCCATTAAGAAACTCCAATGCAGTATACGTCTAACAAAATTCAAAATTTAATAGAAAGAACATACAAAAACATGACTAGGAGAGGAGGGGGGGCATTGCATGATGTGGTTGAGAAATAGTAAAGTAGTTAACCTTGTAATCAAAGTTGATCATCGCATGAGACATATGCGGCTCATTTGTGAGCTGTACAAGCAGACAAGAAAACGAATTATGGTGAGTAAAAGAGGCAAGGGAAGCACAACAGAAAACGAGCATGGGAATGGGAAGGGATAAGGGAACACCATAAACCACATACTGCACAAATAAATAGAATGGACATTCCATGGCACTTCTACTTACTTTTTCTGGTACCAATAAGTTGTAAGTGGAACCAGTCAAAAGTAGAAACCACAAAACAGTACAACATATATACTAACTAATCAAAGAAGTAGCAGAAAACCAATGGTGTGAAACATAAGAAAATTGAAGGCAGTCAGGCAACATTACTCATAATGGGCACACATATACATACCTGAGCATTGGCTTTAAAAGTGAGATTTTCGGACAAATCACACTTGACTCTGGCATTGAGCCTCCCATCAGTCAAAATTCTCCCCCAGAGCAACAACTGCAGAGCAGCAGCAGCATCATTGACAACGCACGCTATATATATATATATAAAGAAAAAAACACACACACACAAACTGAAAGGGCATTTAAATGAAGTCCAAGTTACCCTAGGGTGATCAATGAAGGTTGAGCCAAACTCATAGTGAGCAGTTGGAATCTTAATAGTCTCCGTGGACTGAGAAGGAACCTCAGTAGGTCCCATCAACACGCTGATCAGACAACAACAAATTAATAAACAGACGAACTTTAAACAATTGAATTTCATAAAATAAAAAAATAGAAAGAAAACATAAAGGTACCTGTGATTGAGGGAGAACTTCTGATTGAGCATCTTGGTGAAATCAAAACGCATGCCCTCAAAAAGATCTGGCTTCAAAGACACTGTCGAAAAAGAAAGAAATTAAAATGTGAGATAGTGGTAGTACAAGACGAAAATGGAAGCGATTGAAGGAATAGAAGAGCTGACTTACTCATAGCTTCGCGATGGAGCTCTTCGAAGGGAATTGGACATGGGAGGTTCAAGTAATCGACCTTGGGGTCGGCGGCGGCGGCAGGAGGAGGAGGAGGGGGAGGAGGGGGAGGAGGGGGAGGAATGAGGGTCGCCATTGATGATGAGAAGAGAAGAGAAAAACAAATCAAATCTTAAAAATGTGGAGTTCTATTCTAAAACCCCTTCCTTCTCAACAAAGCTTCCACTGCTAAAACCCTAGTTTACTTTTCTCCTATGCTTATACATAACACACCTTCCTTGCGGCTTACACATGGACCCGACCCGTACCAAGCGGGCTTCTCCCAGAATATCGTATTCACCGTTTACCCCAATCACTTTATCAAATACTTAGTTTAGATGTTTTTTGTTGGTACTAACTTTGGAAAATACCTAGTTTTCAATTAATTAATTAGTCTTATTTGATGAAAAAATATTTTTTTTTTGAATGCACATTTATACGAATTAAAAGGGTACTATAAGACATTACGCAGACATATATGACTTTGAAAAAAATAATATAAGTATTTATATAGTGTTGTTATTTTTTGTCCCTTCTTTTTATAATTTAAATTTGTTGTTTTTAATTTTTCAGCCATTGCCAAATTTTTATTTTAAACTGCCTGATTTAATTCTTATACTTTGTTCTTTTTTCAGCCCACTTAGTATTTTTTATCATTTATTCAATTGCACATTTCATTTCTCTCATATTTTATTTTTGTTCATATGATAATTATGGTTTTAAGTTGTAGTTGGCAGTCGCAATTGATGTCACAGTATAAACTTTTTTTGACTTGTTGTAATTGTGGCCACATCAATTATATTTTTACTTTTCATGATTTTCTATAAGATCAAGAATTGTGACAATATCACAACCACAGATTAAAATTATAATAATAATTTTTTTTTTTAAATTCTCATTGACTTCTTAGATGCATGACCTCTCTCTATATAGTATAATAATCATTGGCAAGCATGGATTTTAGATTTAAAATTTACAAATTCTTATATTATTACAATTTTAATATCTTTTTTATTTTAAATATATATATTTATATACATGTTTTTATATTTGTGCATGTGTGTGTGCTTGTATATATTTAAAAAAATATAAATTAAAAAAAATAAGTATATTATTATACTAAAATAAATATTTTTAAAACATATATTTATACTAAAATAAATAATTTTGAATTCTTATATTTATACTAAAATTATATTATAACAACTTAACTTATATATAATTAAATTCATTCAAATAATTTAAATGCTAGGTATTCCTAAGGGTGGATTATTATCTAACATGGCCCCTTAATATGCAAGTAGAGGAAAAATTGAATATTTTTACCCTCAAACACAAATACCCATTAAATTAACTTTTTTAATCAGTAATAAATTCGAGTGCAAATCCAAATCAAAAGATGGATCAAACAAAAATTGATGATTCACGGATAATTTTTGTCATTGATAACTATAATCATCCATTTTGTTTTTATACATACATATTTAATCATTTATCGCATTATGCCTACAATTTTTGAAACAACACCAACAAAGGAGATCAATTTTAAAATTACAGTAGAAGATGTTGTATAAAACATTTTTCTTTGAAGTATGATGTAAGAAATGGAAAATGAGAGAAATTGTTACAGGAGAAGAACACACTTTGTCACACTTGTGAAACTAAAAATAAAAACATTAGAAAATAATACAAAAAAAGTGCAAATTGAAAGACATAAAACAAAAGAAAAACCATAAAAGTTAGACAGTGAAAAGAAGAAAGAAAGCAAAGCATTTAAAGGTATTGATAAATAATACATTTGAAATTTAAAATGGAAACTAATTCAATTTAAATAATTAATAAATGATCAAAAGAAAAATATGAACAATTTTAATTACATATAAATGATTTGAAATAATTAGAATTAAACATTTAATTGTTGGATTACTTATAATTAACTAAAAAAAGACAAATTCAGTAATACTAATAATTTTTTCATTAATTAATTATAATACATTTTCAAATAAATACATTCAAAACTTTTTATCAAAAAATTAATTATTAAAAATTAATATATGAAAATATATTTAAATTTTTCTTATTGTAAATTTAATCACTACAAAATTAATATCTAAAAATATACTAAAACCACATTACTTTTTAACATTTTAGAATAAATTGAATTTAAAAACATATTTTTTAATATAGTATAACTCATAAAAAAAGACTTGAAGTATAAAAAAACACAATTATAAAGCTTGAGTTATAAAAAATATTGCATATTTCATATCGTTTAATTGAATTATTTTTTTAATAATCAATAAATATATCAATATTTAAATGTAATTTATAATCAAATCATATTATTATGAGTCACCAAATGATGAGTCTAATCTGACACATGTCATCCCAACATATTTTTATATACTCAAATTTAGTATCATAATAAATAGATTATTTTATAATTTTAAAATATATATTAAAAATCACAATAATATAAACTATAGAATTAACCCGAGTTATAGCATTAATAATTCGAGCCAAACCAACACGTGCATTACCTCCGCAGCAGCAGCATGACTCGACAGTGTGGGAGAAAAACAACCACCGAGCTTTATGAAATTTAGTGTGGACGCTACATTCCAGGAAGAAAAAGAATTCGGTTTCGCTGCCTGTATCCGGGACTCTAAAGGGTATTTCATCTCAGCTATATCTTCATGTTTCCAAGGATTTCCAACACCTCAAGAAGCAGAATCCTATGCTGTCCTATCTGCAACAAATTGGATCTCAGACCTTGAACTCACCAATATAATCATTGAAACATTATAAGTCCTGATGCCATCCACTCAAAGCATTTTCATTGAGCTAAAAAATTATCTGATCTTCATAGCTGTAGTATTCAGTTTCTGAGTAGGCAAATCAATCAAGTAGCTCATAGCTTGACTAGAGCATTTAAATCTTTTGTGCACAAATTTTTTATTTTAGTCCTACTTGTATTGAACACTTTCTTATTTTTCCATGATATAATATAAGCTTGTTTCCCTAATTTTTTTTTGGACCTTTTTCTTAAATGCCCGTGACACACCATAAATAATTTCATATTAAAATTGTCAAAACAAAGTAAACTCAACATCTTGGTTTTCTTTTGTGTGTATAAAGGATATCTCAACTAATGATCAGAGAATAATCTCTTCAATGCATACGATTAATAAAGTGCGTTTTACTGCTACTTTCTATTTCTTTTTTCATACACGGACCAAAAATCAAACTGCAATTAACATACATAAAAAGGTCCAACTATCTATTAATTGCGTCAAAGTATGTTGGTATTCTAAGTTTTTATTTTATTGCATTTAACTCACGCCACACTAGTAAAATCACTGGGGTCTAGTGATGAAATTTATCGTAATTTGCATGAAATCATCAAACCTGAGTGCGATCATTATATATATATATATATAAACCCACCCATAGTAGTTTGTTAGATCGTCAGCCGGATAATTTTTACTACCTATTTTTTATGACTGACGTTTTTTATTCTGTTTTTTATTATCTCAAAACGATTTATTTATTAAGTGAAAGACGTTAAGAATTTTGAGTGAAAATATTGAGAAGATCACATCACACAACAATTATTAGTAATTTTTGAAGTCAAGATCAAGTCAAATGTTAGAATTTGTTATATAGTCCATACTAGCAGATAAACAAATATGCCCTACCAGTCTATAAATAAAGTGGTCATTTTTTTCTTGGTTGAAACACATTTGCACAAAATTGTTGTAACACCTAGTCGCCGAATATCAGTTTTCTAGCATTTATATTCTTCAATTTGTCCTTTTACATTTCTTGCAATTTATTACCGCATTTATTCTCTTGTGTATTTTATTTTTATTTCAGTTTTTTTTTCACATTTGAAGATTTATTTACAAATATATATATATATATATATATATATATATGAATGTAAAGACTATACAAAATTATAATATCGATTATTTTTGGAATTCGATTGACAATCAATTTAATGCTTTGTGTTCGAGTATGCATTTTTAAAAATCAGACCTACGTGCCAGAAAGTTGAAAGCAGAACGTTGTTGATTTATCGACAAGAAATGCATTAGTTGATTTAAAATGAAACGGACCAACATCCGAGGAAGCTTAACAATCTTCACAATAAAAAATGCATTAGTTGATACAAACCATAATTCCCTCGTACAACCTATAATAGATTCATAAATCATTAAGCCAACGAACGTTCACAATAAAACTAATTTTAAACCCAAAATAAATTCTTTAATGAAACCAAATATTTAACATGATTCTAGATGATGGAACATCAAAAGAAACAGAGACGAGGGTGAGTGTGAGGGAGATCTGTCTTTGAACACAAATATGCCAAAAGGAGAGAAGGTTGATACACTATAAATACCTACCCTCCTACTGTGCTCTGTTTGGGGCTGATGATACTTGGTGCATTAGTGTGATTAGAAATATAGGCATTTGGGAAGCTGGGGTTTCAATGGAGGTGATAGCAAGGTAAAGACCAAATAGCAAAAAATTGTAATCAGATTGAATCGAATTAACCTAACCCTGACCACTGCAACAAATATTGTCCTAATATGTTGCATCCACGACCATGGTTCTGAGCAGCGTCACAATAATCAAAGCACCAGATTGCTTCATTGTATAGAAGCACGAAGTGCTTCACCGCAATAGAAGCACTAAACCAAACACATTAAACTAATTCCAATAACAAAAATTAAGACAAAAGCAGAAGCAATCAAACTTAACTAAAGCATAATTATATAGCTGTATGCAAAATCCGATTGAACTTAACTCAGCGCAAAACAAATAAGACAGGGAGAAAGTACTTTAACAAGTTATGAAGAATAACATGAAAAAAGGGGGGAAATCAACGGTAGGACTTCTGGAACCTGGCGCGAGCACCGCGACCGCCGAACTTCTTGGGCTCGCAGCGGCGGGGATCGGCGACGAGGAGGGTGCGGTCGTACCTGACGAGGATGTCCTTGATCTCCTTCTTGGACTGCTCGTCTACGTACTTCTGGTAGTAAGCAACGAGGGCCTTGGCTATGCTCTGCCTGATGGCGTAGATCTGGGAGGTGTGACCGCCGCCCTTGACTCTGATGCGCATGTCCACGCCGGCGAAGCGGTGGCGGCCGAGGAGGAGGATTGGCTCGAAGGCCTTGAAACGGAGGATCTCCGGCTCCACCAGCTCGATCGGGCAGCCATTGATCTTGATGAGGCCTCGACCACGCTTGCAGTAGGTCACTGCCACCGCTGTCTTCTTCCGCCCGAAGCACTGCACTTGCTCGATTACTGCTGCTCCTGTTGCTGCTGCTGCCGCCGCCGGCTGCGCCATTTTCGCCACTCACCAATTAGGGTTTTGTTTCTCTCTCTCTCTGTCTCTAACTGCCGATGGATGCCTGCCTATCTCTAATTCTCTCGTCTCAAGCTATATATATTTCACCCACCAATTAGGGTTTTTCATATTGCTGAAATTCCCAAATCGCCCACTCCTAATTACGCCACGCCATGTCAATATAATAACTAATAAATAATAAATAAATAAAATAATTTAATTTTCTCTCTGATGGAAATAATAATTTTATGATTAATTTTTATAAAAATTATCATCTATAACTATATATTATATAAAATATAGTCATTCGTGATGTCTGTCAGCACACGTGACACCCAATGGTTTAACTAGATCTCATACAAAATCATAAAACAAAATTAAAAAAAAAAAAATCAAAATATATATCAAATCAAAATTTTAATTAAGGCTATCAAAAAAACTTCAATTACGATTATCATATAATTTTCATTCATTCTTTAATTCTCCAAATTTTATCATACACATCTCTTTGTATCATACATTTAATTATCGTAAACATTTATTTATATCAAAATAAAAGATCATGGATGGCAGTAGTATTCCTCTAAATTTCAACTATGCTGCTTATTTCTTTTACCATTTGCATATCTTTTTTTAAAACATTTAACATTATAAATTTTATTTTTCTTACCTGGGAATGTCAGTTTCAAAAGTTATGGAATGATTGAAAAAACGAGTAACTAAAAAATTGATATTTTTTCATGTACCACGTTACAAATTTTATCATTGCACATTCATCGTCTACAACTTATATTCAATTGGATGGGATTCAACTATAGTGACAGACAGAACCCAACTCTGGAATTTGGTTAAAAAGAACTCGTGACTCAAAAATGCAAAGGTAACATAATTTTTCTCTCTATTTCAAATTATTTATGTTTCTCTAACATGATTCTAACTATTTTTTTAATTGCTAGCAAAATCAATGATACAATTTCGAGTGACCACCATCGTAATAGATTATGCCTTTTTTAGGTTGTAATTAGTTATTATATTTATTTTTCATTGTATTATAGGTTTCAACAGTTAATCTAACTTATCGTTCTATGATTTTTTTAGGAGTTCTTCTATTGGAGACAAAATATAGACGATGAGTTTAATAAAGAATTAAAAAGTAATCCAAAAAGGTATACAAATTTTCTGCATAGATCGCATGAATAATATTGTTGAATAATTTTGTTTGTCATTAATTACAAATTCTATTATTTTTATTTTTTTCAGGGAAATTACAAATCGCCCTAAAATGCAATTGTTGTTCGGTCTCCCAATGAATGAAGAATTTTATATTATTAATCCTTTGGAAATTTGTAACCATATTATTTTTCTCATATTTTAATGTATTGATAAATAAGTTTTTAGCTTATTACCCGAGCACTACACGATTTTTCTAGTAATATTGTAACATTGTATTTTTATTAATTAAAATATGTGTATTCATGATCAATTTCTTTTCATTTTTGTTATAATCAAATTACTGAAAATTGACAATGGGACTGTGTGTTTAAAATAATTTATTTTAAAACATGTAACGTGAATAAATTAATTTGAAGGGGAATTGAGTTGACATATCAATCGTGATATCAATTTTGGATCAATAAGTAATATATAAATCATGTTACTTACCTTATTGATTAGTAAACAATTATTCAGTCAACTATCAAATTGTAAATAAATTTAACATTTATTATTTATCTTATTTATTTCTAATTTATATGTAAATTGAAGAAAGAGTATAAATCAAAAATTGAATTAGATTTCTCCTGAATTTATTTAAAACTTAGTGTTAAAAGAATATTTCCCAACAATAAATTGATTAATTTCAACTTTTCATTATTTTATACATTGAAATGTAAATTGGTCAGTCCGCTACCCAATTAATTTGATTAGATTTATTACTTACCTAAACCATTTTTAATTGATACGTAATATTTTAGAAATGATATAAATAAAAAATTGAATTGGATTTGAACAAATTTTATTTAAACCTTAATGCTTAAAGGATATTGTCCCACAACTGATTAATGTCATGTTTCCATTATTACATATATTGAAACGTAATTAACTGTTCAACCACTTATTCAATATGTTTGGTGGCATTTATTGTTTATCTTATTTATTTTAATTGATATGTAATATTCTAAGAAATGATATAAATAGAAAAATAACTGAACTTGAACATATTTTATTTAAACCTCAATGTTAAAAGGATATTTCCTTATTAAATTTAATATTTTGATGTTTTTCTTATTGCGAATGACATGATTCATTTTAGGAAATAGAGAAAGGATATAAACCTTAATATTAAAAGGTTATTCCCTTATTAAATTAATTAATTTCAAAGTTTCCTTTATTACGAATGACATGCCTCAACTCTAGGTAATATTTGTAGAAAGGATATAAAT
This sequence comes from Glycine soja, assembly GCF_004193775.1. NCBI lineage: Eukaryota > Viridiplantae > Streptophyta > Magnoliopsida > Fabales > Fabaceae > Glycine > Glycine soja. The sequence continues at coordinate 3,803,635 of NC_041009.1, forward strand.
CAGAGATTTAAATGCATTGAGATAATTTTTATTTAAACCTTGATTTTTAAAATAATTTAGACGTATATGTACACTTATTATATCAATTACATAATTCACTTTCTCCTTTTAAATTTTAACAAACAAAAAATTCGTATACAGAAAACCCAAAATACTTCAAGGAGAAAAGCATTTTGTGTCCTACCTCGGATGTTGTATCAGAAGTAAACAACTACATGATGAGTAGGATTGCAGGAGAGAAAATAACATTTTTGTGTTTTGATTCAGTTTGTGTTAAGAAGAAAATACAAAATATGAGTTAGAAACTTTTTCATAAAGATATTAAATGAAATTAATTGTTTTGAACTTCCTCCTCATAAGCTTGATTTAAAGGTTGAAGTACATGTAATGCTATTGAGAAATATTGACCAATCAAATGGATTGTACAATGGTACAAGATTACAAGTAAGGAGGACGGTAAAAACATGTTATTCAATATCAAATTCTTACTGGAAAAAAAGTTGATGACATTGTTTTCATACCACAGATGAGGATGCGTATGATTATGATTCCTTGCAACCAAATGCTACCAATAAAGTTCCAGCAAAGACAATTTCTTATGTTGTCTCATTTGCAATGACAATAAATAAATTTCAAGACTACAACACTTTCTTCATTTTGACTATATATTCCAAGACCTGTGTTTACCCATGGAGAATCTTCTTCAACATATGTAGATGTGATAAAAAAAAATGTCAAGATTTATGATAAAATTGGAAAGAATTTGATCAAACATTACTTAATTTTGTAATTTAGTTTGGCAAATCTCCTGCAACATATAAGTTATGTATTTTCTTTAAAATAATAATAACAATAATAATAATAATAATAATAATAATAATAATAATAATAAAGACACATAAATTAAAAGAAACATTTAAATTGAGGCGGATCCAATGAAGGCTAGTAGGAATGACAATTGGGTGAATCTGAGTCTCCCCATCCCCATCCCACAAAAGGCATGAGTTTAGATATAAAGGATGAGTTTGAGATTTAAATATTGATCTCCATCCCCATTGGATTTGGATATACTTGTGAGTAACACGTTACACTATCTTTTATAATTTAATTTATTTATATATTTTAAAATAAATTATATGTCAAGTTATTAGTTATATTTTAATTTAAACAAAATATATAATAATAAATAAAAAAAAAATAAGATAAAGAATTGAAAATTAAATTAAATTATATTTTTAGTTAAATGTATAGTTTAAGTTTTCTATTTAACTATTTAGCTAATTAAATTATTTTTAAGAAATTATAAAAATAAAATCTTTGATATATATATAATTATGTATGTATATGTTGTTAAAAAAATATAATAACGGTGGATGCGAGTATGGATATAGGTATAGTTTGTTAAAAAATTTACATAATATCCATGTTCATATCCACATTTGATCAAAATGAATATTCCTCAAGGTTGGAACATACTCACACATTTAGGGTTAGTTATCTTGACTTAGGGCAAGTAGGGGTCTTGCCTCCCATCCCTCCCTTCCCTTAGTATCCTATGTGTATATATAATATGAGATAAAAAAAATCAAAATAAAAATTAAAAAATATTAATAAAGGAAATTATATATGAAATATATGTTTTTAAGTTGATATTTGTTTAAATTTTTTATGGGAGTAGATCACATATCTAATTTTATCCATAAAATCAGTAATGAATATTTTTTAAACTTATTATTTATTAAATAACTATTGATTAGAACTTAAATATTTAAATGATTATGTAAAAAAAGAAAACACCCTCCCTTTAATTCAGTCGTGGATCCGTCCCTAACTTAAATAATATTAGTATAATACATAACTTTTGATTTCAAAGAGTAATTTTAAGTGTCAAATCTCTTTGTTTATAAGGTGATGATTTTTTGACATATACATGATTGTGTAAATTATAGACATTTTCAAGCTGTTTTCCAATAAGAACTATTCCTCTAAATTCAATAAATTTGCTCCAATATGTGAAACTTAAGTGTAGGTTTCTACAAAATTCTAAATATAGATTTCTTTTGTTTTTTAACCAATCACACATAAAATTATTCTACATGAAATCACACATTATAAATTTTCACAAAAAAAAACACATAATTCTAAATTTAGAAACTAATTATGTCTAACATATAAAATTTTATAGTAAAAGATATAATTTTTTGTCTTAAATAGTATTTTATATATTGGGCCAGCCCAACAAAAATAGTCTCGCTCCGCCAGTGTATTTAATAATAGATTTGACTTTTAAAAAGTAATAAAATAGATTAACTAACTCTCATTTACCAAAAAAAAAAAAAACAAGTAAACAAACATAACAAAAAAATAATTTTATTTGGAACCATGCTCAAATTAAGAAGCCATCACTTAGATTATTTACCCAAATTAATTGTCCTTTTTTGGGAATCTTTGGATGCTACAAGTGTTATTAGAGAAATAAAATGAGTAGTTCATTGATATGAAAATCAGGTTGAATGCAAAAATTGACAATTAACATTTGCCAGTACAATAGACTTAACCTATGCTTGAAATTTCAATCTTAACAATAGTAACATTAGGTAGTTGAATCCTCTGATAGAGAGGTCTGCAATTCAACATTCACGGACTTGAAAGAGTATGTCGCTCTTGTTGTGATGTTGTTGTCATCTTTAAACTCTGAATTCTCATAGCATTCATTTCACAGCCACACTGCCATTCCCATGTGTCCCCTGCTCTACTTAGAAGTTAGAACTTGGGGGAATGGTGTTTCTTATAACAAGAAAGAATGATTCTATAGTATGTCTATATTTTCCTACAATATGTTCAAATTCTATTATTATTGTTTCCTCTTCCTCTTCCATGACCATAATTGATCTCTATACCTTCACCTGCAGTAATTCATAGTAGGCATGGGATCCATCAAAAGGAATATGAATATTCATGAGGTTTAGTATACACGTACTATTTTTATAGTCTGACTAAAGCTAGAAGATGCCAAATAGCGAAAGCGAGAAATTAGGGAGCTGAAAATAAAATGTGAGGGTGACCTTAATTGTTACAAAACCAACTTTGTCTCCACTAGTAGTTCCCAACTAGGAATGTGTAGTCACTTGTTCAATACAGAAGTAGCACACTGTTGGGAAGGATCCTGGCTTTCTGTCTCTTTCAGGTTTACGTGTATAACTCCAGCTCCATCCGCCGTTTGTGGACAACTTCCTCGTACCAAAGATCAAACACACAGCCACCAACTACTTGTGTTCTTGGGACTCCATTTTTAAGGCTACAACAAATCATCTTTCACTCTTCCCTTCTCATCTCAATCTCATAGACGACAAAGAAAGAAAGCAAGAACATGTACATGAGCTATGCAAAGATTGCTTCAGCAAGTGGCTTCTCTGACATGAACCTTATCATCCTAAAAGCAACAGCCCCAGATGACTTGCCTCTGCATGAAAAATACATACAACACCTCTTCAAACTCTTGTCCATTTCGCCATCAGCTTCACTCTTCGATTTGGGACCTCGCGTTGCTGGCGTGTTGCACTCAAGTGTCTCATTCTTCTTCACCGTTTGCTTCGCTCTGTCCCCGGAAACAGCGCCCTCTGGACTGAGATCTTATGGACACGTTCCAAAGCCTTGATTTCTCTCAACCCTTGCCATTTCAAGGATGATTCCTCCTTCTCCTGTCCGGTTCCCTACACCAACTTTTTCATATCTACGCACGCCTTCTGGATGAAGCCCTTAACTGTGTTGCTTTGGAAGACCAAGAAGAAGAAGAAGCCAATATGGCTGAAATGGGTCGAGTGCTTGAAATGTTACCGCAACTGCAGAGCCTTATAGATAGGGTGATGGAGTGTTACCCTGTGGGAGTGGCAGCGCCAAGTTTCATTGTGCAGGGTGCCATGAAACTCATAATTCGTGACAGCTTCGTTTGCTACACAAAGTTCAGAAGAGAAATAGTGGCGGTTTTGGACAATCTACTTGAGATGCCGTACAGGAACTGCATAGCTGCTTTCAATATATACAAGAAAGCAGCAGCGCAAACAAATGAGCTTTATGAGTGGTGCAAGGCAAAGGGTTTGTGTGGTATGTACGAGTACCCTTTGTTGGACCCAATTCCATACATACAAATCAAGGCTTTGGAAAGTTTTCTGAGTGGCATGTGGCAGTTGACATAGTTCTTCTTCATCATCTTCCCTGCAATCTCCTTCAGAAGGACAAGTAGAGCTGAGAAGAGACGTTGTTCACATCAAAGGTGAAGAGGAGAAGCCTTTGATTGAACTAGAATTGTAAGAAGATAATGGGGATGTTAGTTGGGAGACACTGTTGGAAACCTCTATTAGTTTTATTAGTTTTAGTCATGCTTATCAGAGGGGCCTGTGCAGCCTGTTCTATCATCGGGAATTTGATATGGAACAACATAGCTTTGATGCAAACGAAGGGCACTATCACGAGAATGCAAATGACACATGGAGAATGGCAGTTTACAACCCCTTTTCTGAGCCGTATTAAATTTTCCTTCCATTTGTAAACATTCGATCCCCTAGTTTATAATGCACTTCATGTCCTGGATCCATGAGACCTAAATTACAGTTTCATTATCATTGAATTTCGTGTTTTTTTTTTTTTAACTTGTAAGTAACGAGGTCGTCTTAATGAGACTAAAAAATATTGCATTTGTTTATCTTGTTTGACAATTCCATATATTAACAAATACGAATAAGAATGCATAAAATATAGATAAACATCCCCAATTGAAGTTGTTCACAAAATAATCATGTTTAAAGGTTAAAATTCCGAAGCTTGTTTTTCATAACCAAACAAGTACACGCGCTTGATCCCATCCGTAAGTATAACCAACCAATATTTCATAGATTAACATTCAGGAACCAGACCGCATATACTTTGTTCAACAATTGAGAATGGACAAGATCCATCCCTAATGGAAAGGATTCAGCCACAGGTGCAGCGAACTTCTTCATGAAAGACCACCAAAACATTTGCACGAAATCTACAAAATTTATGTTTCCTAGGTATTGCTATTGATGTAAATTAAGGTTCAAACGAAATAATATAGCATTTTCAGAGTATATTTGATAGCCAGCTATCCCGAATATACAACACTATATACAAGTGTATAAAACAATTCATAACTTCTTTATGTTGACTTTAGAAAGAAGACTAATAATTTGAACTGATGAAATTTGGCACAAGTTGCCAGAAAAATGAGGGGGCTGACGGTTAAAAGTGTTGTGAACCCACCACCTCAACTCACGCAAAAAGTTGGCATTATAGCACGTGCATAAAATGAACAACCTTCAAAAAAGTTTACTGGTGAAATCCCCTTTTGGTTTGTTACTTTCGGTGCCTTCGCTTCTGATCAGCTCTTTGTCTCTTCTCATCCTCCCATTCACGGTCATACAAGCTAATACTCAATTAAGGGCACAGCATTGAACCAACGGAAACATCCATCCAAAAAAAAAAAATATCTTAACTGAAGTAACACAAAAACTCACCTTTTCTGGTCATGAAAAATTAAATGAACATCACGCAATCCAAACAGGCAGTAATATCATACAATATCGTGCATCTTTAAGCAACTCATCTACCAAGGTCTCTATATGCAGCTTCTTTCCATGAATGATACAATAGGTAGTAAACAAAAATATATGCAGATGAGGCACACGAATAAACAGCCTAGTGCTCCACCAGAAGATATATCGAAAGACAGGTAGTACAAATAAATACATATGCTTTATGCAATTAAGGATACGGATCTGAATCACGGCGATTCAACTTGCTGGCCACCTCTTTACCGTGGATCCTGAGACTTGATTCATCTACGTAACTTGGATGCTGCATGATGGGTCCCTTTCTGTCTCCTCTATCCCTTCCATCATATGCTAGTGACATGCCAATACCAGCGGAAGAAGGTGGATGGGCCACTGGTGAGTACTCACCAGGTTCACCAGTTGGTAAATGCTCCCTCTTGGGTTTACGTCTCTTGGATGCGGCATTTAAATCCAACTCTTCCTTCAGAATGTTTGCTTTCTCTCTTTCCCGCTCCCTCTCTTCCACCTGCATAAAAGATTAGAAAGACCATGTAACATTATAACAAAAGATAGCCATATCTTCTGTCATCTATGCAGTCTATTCAAAAACAAAGAGGCTATTATTTGCTGAGAAGCACAATGTATAATTAAATAGACATAGTAAAATATCCAGCCTAATGCAAAAACCAAAACCCAAATTCTATACGGCATTGCAAGAAATTTAAGTACGTAATACTGCAATAGTATAAATTATTAAGAAAATCAAACCACGGGGAAGCAATCTTTACATTCTGATATTCTATGCTCTTACAGTAATTAACCTATAAAAACTGTAACAATAAAACCCTGATAACATCTTTCATAATATGTTAAATTTTTCATTTATTGCACTTTCAGCCGAGTGATAATTAACATATTACCCATCAAGGCATCAACTGAGAAATCAGTAGTTCTTCATAGAAACCCATGATTGTAAAAAAAATGATAGCCTGTCAATTGGTACCAAATTGACTTAACTATTATAATGTCCACACTAGTCTAGAGGGCTATGCAACATGCATAATACTATGTTTAGTACTAATTACTACAAAGCACATATCCTTAATTCCATAGTAACAGATCATGTAGAGTGAAAAAATTGATAATAATGATCCATACCTTAATTTCCTCACGTTTTCGATCTCGAAAATCGTCTTCTTTTCGGCGTTTGGCATCATCCTGAGAAACCACAGTCTCTTCAGACCGTCTCCGTTCTTTTTCTTCATGCCTTGGAGAAAGTCTCTGAGAGTGCCTTGTAGCTCCATACCTTCTATCAACATCTTCATCACGCCTACCAGCTCCTACAGATTGAGGAACCACATTAGGAGGTAAAGGGGGTGGTGGAGGCAAGCTTTGACCATGGAAGCGATCATCACCATGAGATTTTTCTACTGATGCATCATTGTATCGTAATTTATTTCTATCATCCTTGTTTCTTTCATCCTTAGCTTTCTCAGGGAGTCTATTAAAACTCCTATCACTACCCCTCTCTTGCATTCTCTCAACAGATCGTTCTCTTCCATATCTTTCAATTGACCTATCCCTAGGTTTTTCTGCAACAAAGTCATCACCACGAGACTTATCCAGACGGTCCATTCTTTCCCTGTGATCCCTTTCATATCTTTCGTTGCCTTTGTCTTTTGCCCTTTCCAATGGCTTATCACCTGCCCTGTACAGACCATGTTCCTCTGGTCCCGATTTGTCATCAGCAAATCTAGGATCCATCATCTTCTCTCTTTCAGAGAATCTAACTTCAGTTTCAAAATCTCTTAGCTCCACATCCCCTTTCCGTCGTTTACCTAGTCTGTCTGGTTCTTCAGCAGAACTAGCTCTCTTCTGAACTTTATCATTAGACTTTGAAGTAACTCCTGTGTTTTCATACCTAGGGGAATGAACTACGCGAGAAGAGGCTCCTCTTGGGTTGTCAGTAATATCATTTCCATCATCCTTCACCATAGAAGCTCTAATATCAGAAGACTTGGCAACTCCAACCTCTGCCTTGGATTCATTACCAGGGCCATCCAATGAAATCTTGACTGGTGGATTTGAACCTTTTGTAGAACCTGAGATTGTGTTACCATTTGAAGAAGGTACATTGGTAGTTCCAGTGTATCTTCCCTCCAATGCATGGGTTTGTAGTTCCTTGTCACTGCTCGAGGAACCAGAAGTTCTAGCAACAGGTTTTCCAGATCTACCATCCTCTTTTACAGGATCTTGTTTTGAGGGCTTTGATAGTGAACCAGCAGGCACCGAACGTTTTGCCGAAGTTCTTAACTGAAAACAGGAGAACCAAATTATAGATAAATTATAAAAATGAAAAGCAATAATCATATTGAAGATTAGAAGACAAAAGATTATAATTTTAGCAGGGGGACAAACAGCATTCTAATGCAACCATAAGAAAGATATGCTCTAAAGTAATTAACCCTTGTCAGGCAGGTGTCCTACCAAGATGAATGCAAGACAATCGGAATAGCAGTGCAGGCAGCCGCACCTAGAGAAGAGCTGAAGTTGGAATTTTGTGCTATTCCGTATAATTTAAGAAACTAATTGATTTAAAACAATTAGGTTTAGCAGAAGATTATTTTATTTAACACTGAACTTCCCGTCCAAGAAATATTATAGTAATTCTATATTTTATTATTAATTTCTGCAGCCCCAACCATGGATAGGCTGCATCAGAGCTTGAAATTTCTTTTACTATACTTACTTTTCAGAATACAACTTCGGGCTATATCATTCAGGTGTTATTAAGTCTTCATAAATCATAATGCCCGGCTTTTCTTTACAAGTTACTTTTCCTATAGACTATCATCTGTCTGGCCTGATATTCTTGCAAGATAATATTAAAAATTCTTGAGCTTTTTTTTATCAAAAATATGTATGTATTATTTATATATATATAAAATCAGTACAAGTAGTACTAATATCTGTACATCCCAGTGTACATGTTGTCTATGTAAGATTATGGTATCAAAATATGCTTGAGATATTAGAATACCATAACCCCCATTTCTGAGCACACTGGAATACCCATTACAAAAAGAATCTATGGTCTAATCCCTCCCCTATACAAGAATCCAGATTTAATATTTACTGGACCAAAAAGTGGAACGGCAGCTCAAAATCCTTATCTAAATATCTAAGCCACCTCCAGCAGAAGAAAATTGCATCCTCCATCAATTTATGTCCATTAAAAATTCTTGAGCTTAATAATCCTTGTTGGCTCTTGCTTGATTTTTTCCTAGAACCCATCAATCCTTACATCCAACTTCAGTTTTATTTCTCAACCTTCAATCCAACAGTTTCACACACCCAAAATCCATCCAAGAAGCCTCAGCACTAAACGAATAAAACTTACCCGTCCTGCTTTCCTGAATCAGTTAGATGCTTTCTTGTTCAAAATGTACACTTCACTTCAAAGCTAACTATGCAAGTCTAATGAAGCAAGGGTAACTATAAAGACAGTAGATTTTAAGTTGCATACACATGCAATAACTTAAACATTATGCATTCCGGTCATCAGTCACAAGTGTCAACTTATTCTTTCAAGGGAGGAAACTGAGAGGTTGCATTAGAATAGGGCACCAAAAACACCATTCTTGTTTACTGATTAAACAAAAGAAAATTGGCACCAAGTGGTTTCCTAAATTTTGCTAACACTAAAATTTATTAGTTTTTCAATGATTATTACGAATTTCAAATTATAGAAAAAGTTCATCAACTCTTCTAGTATCAATCATAGTAGAAGAAAAACTCATCATACAAAATTACAAATGGAAAAGCTAACCACACAGCATAGCTCAGATATTAAATACTACCTCAGTAGTTCTTGTCCCATGTTCATCTGATGCTCTATTTATGGATTCTTCCACTTGCTTTGGGTTTTCCATAGATTTTGACGTCCCAGATTGTACAGAAGACGGGGCCAAGGATGATTGAGCATCCAATCCATTCACCATTGAACTACTCTTGAGTTTTATGTGGCCAGTATCAGATTTTGTCACTGTAATGCTTTCAGTTCTCTCAGACCTGCCATCTGCAGTTTTTGTTCTCATTGCCTGATCTTTGACTATGTTTCCAGAGTCCACATGTTTTCCACTGGCAGATTCAGTTTGTGAAACATTGAGATTTATCCCACTTTGTACAGTTGCTGAGTTTCCAGCTGAAGATTTAGTCACAGATGGTGCAGGTTTCAACTCAAGATAACCCATACCGAATTCTTCATCAGTAACCCAAGAAGGCTGCATAATGGATGAGAATTAGTATGTTGAAACAAAATATGAGCAGACTTGTAATAAGTGATGGGCATACCTTCCTAGCAGCCAATGCTGCTGCAACACCAGTCGCCAACACCTTAAGATCCTCTCTTTCATCACTTTTAATCTTAGCTACCTGCATGGAAGATAAAATGACTTAAATGCTAATATTATATACTAGCACAATCAAAGTTTACAATAAGGATAACTTACCCGCTTTTCAAGGTTGATCCCACTCTTCCGAGTAACAGGGAAAACACTAGAAATTTTTGTCAACATTATAAGAGCATTTCTAATTTCCATGTACTCAGTAGATTCTAGACACTGAATTAGTAAACGAGTGATTCTTTGACTCCACTTCCAGTGTACCTATCAGCCAAAAAGCAAATATGAAATGAGTCCTTACAGCATTATTTAATCATCTGTAGACTAACAACAGATCAGGACGAAATATGGTTAAGCCTTTAGAAAAAGGATATCTATATTATCTATGAAATTCATTGTTTAGCATTTTTGCCAAGTAAATTTTGACTGCACCATTTGGTAGAAGCTGAAATACCTCTTAATTGTATCATTAATGCTTCTTAAATTCTCAAGACTAGTATAGTACCATATTAATTACTTTTGTCTTTTTCTTAAATTATTTCTTTCTTTTAACTACATTATCTGTTGCATTCATTTTTTTCCTTCCTATCTTTTTCATCTTACTCAAAATACTCTTAAAAAATTGAGGGGAAACATTTTTCTAAAATTTATTCATGATCACATTTAGTTTTAACAATCAATCATTGATAATTCACACCAGTTTAAACCAGCATACACTACAACTTACCTTAATGAACTGCCCATATGTAACTCGCTGACTATTTGGATATCTATAATAAACAGCGAAGCCAGGCATGTTTCCACACTCACGTTCATAAATAGATTCATCACTCTGAAAAAAAGGGAATTAAAAAAATGACAGTAAACATTTTAAAAAATGAACAACCCCTGAAAATTATCTTCAAAAATCAAATCAAAATTATAAAAGGGGAAAAAACAAAAGTACCTTCCAATAGTAAGCAATCTTCAAAGTCTCATACAGAAACCTGCCAAGCCTGCCTGCCTCGTATTCAGTGCAGCAGCATATCATTGGTTGTAGGGTCTTACAAATCAGAACATCTATGTGGTTGACTGTGTTAAAAAAGGGGGTTCCAAGGGAATGAAGCGTGTGTACGAACATAGCACAATAAACTGCATCGGGCATACTGAAAGTACAGCGTGGAAATATACAGCGCTGAAGAAACTCCATGTTGATCTTTAAGGTGTCAGGACAGGAACTTAACCATTTGTCTTTTTCATGAGAAAGCCGTCTACGAACAGATGCAACATTCTCTTCATGTTTATGCAGTTCACTGATCAGACGATCAAGAGATTCTTGAATTCTTTCTTTTTCTTTCTTCCTCTTCGTGATTGCTGAGCTTGAATTGTCAGAAAGCTCCTCCAAAGATTTAAGATTAGCATGCAATTTGGCTATTTCTGACTCATAACGATTTTTTGGAACATACAGATCATATAATGTAAGACCCCAAAACGTAGCATAAAGATCAGGAGATAAGCTATTCCATGCTTTCGAAGGCAACATGGTTTTAACAGTATCAAGAAGATACGACCAACTGCATACAGTAATAAAATAGTAAATACCAATCCACAAAATAGCAGAAATAAACTTTGCACATCTTATTGCATATCAGAAACAGATAATAAGTTACATTCTTAAATTTATCACCTGGAATGGCATCTATTAGAGATAAATGCATTAGCGTATCTCAATTCTTGTATATCACTTAACATTTTCAATAATACATTATGTTTCACTTATGAATTCACTTTTAGCATCTAAAAAAAATCCTGACATGTTGAAGAGTTCAACACATATCAGAGTTTCATTACAAAGCATAAGATGGAAAGTTCTAAGGAAATGTAGTGAAAAAGGTTAGCATTATAACCTTATAGGATTTTGAGCAGAGCCAAGATTTAGAACCATACTAGCAGAATGATCCAAAGGATCAGACTCAAAGTTCATAGATGCATCACTTGCAGCATTTTTATCATCCAAGGGCCAGCAAACATCAGGATTCCCGGGAGACTTGAAAAGCCTCATTACAGGGCGATATATCAAGAAAGCAACCTACACCCAGGGGAAAAAAAACAGCATTAAAGGTTGAAGCAAAGAATGATGTACAATAAAAGCTGCAACTAAAGGAAGAGGAAAAATGATAAAACAAAGCAGCAATTAACATGATAACATGTAGGAAGTTCATAATAAAATAGAGGTAAAAAGCAAACAAAAACCTCAGGGTCCAGGTGGTAAAGGTGGACCAGGTCATTGAGGGAGGGAATAAGAATGCCATAATTTGATGCTGGAGTGACTGCACTGCAAAGAAATTCCACATATTGAAGGAGAGTTCCGTGACATCTATCAAACTGCTCACTAACCATCTTAATGTAGGGTGCATCTGCATTGATAACAACCCTGCAAAAACATTAAATTTTGAGAACAGAATCTTGATCATTAGTTCTAACATGTTGAAGATTCATATGCTTACAAAGAACGATGTTGAGCAATAAGCAGTAACAGGGGGATCGCCAACTTTGGTTCATCTTTTGGAAGTAATGCATCACGAAGTCTGCTAGTTGACTTTATCAATGCCTGCAATTATTATTAAATACCATGTCAACCACCAAGTCACAAGTTTAAATCTTAAACAAGGAATAATTCCACAATAATTAGATTTAAAATTCAACACTAGAGACTTCAGAAGCCCATAGCACAACACACGATTTATTAGAACCTATATAACATGAGTATGAAAAATATCAACACCAAACAAAATATTCAAGCAGGAGCAGTTACAATAATTGTGCTTTCTTTACAGCAAAATCACAAAATCATCCAACAAATTTTCATTCTATAAATGTCTGACAAAATTTTCCAAAACCAAATGCAATCTGATGTGTTAATTAAACAACCAGATCAGTACAGAGCAAATAACTAGACCAATGTAAATTAACACAGTGAATTGCCACACTGAAAAAAATTGTCTCTTACACCTGGAGTAGAATTTCAATCAATCCAAACTGCAATAATAACTTGCTTTCCTCTGTACCTTATTATTCCGAGTTACACCAAAAGATGTTGCTTGATATCTGAGAGTCTCACTCCCTGCCATTGCATCCAACTGTTCCTCAGTCAAGTTCTCCGTGTACTGGACATTAGCCATTTGTTGAATAAGCTCCTGAAAAACCAGCAAAAATATTTATTTATAGCCAACATTTGGAATTTTCATGAGAGCCATATCTCACATAAGATTATTATTTATTTGGGAATAAAAAAGACAGACAAAGAAAAAGAAAAAAGAAAAACCTGCAGTAGAACAAGCTCAATTCCCTGCCCCTTTTTTAACTGATTCACAAGATACTGGAAAAGGCCCCGTAATTCCATTGATGGGTACTTCTTACACCTATAATGAACAAATGACTTGAGCTTACAAAAACATTCAAAGAACATTGTGCTTCTTGAAGCAATAATCACATAGATCATACTCAATTTAGAATAAAAACAGGCAAGGAACAAAACAAGAGCAATCAAAGACAAACTATCAATTACAAGTTAACACAGACATTGACAGAAAATAATTTAAAGCAAACCAGCAAGAAATTGAATGCAGAGTTTCATGATAATTGCCACACATATCACAAGAACTACCAAATTATATGATGAAATTCCTTAATTATGTAGGGAGAAAATCAGGTTCTCATATCACCCATAGATGAATGTACACAACAATGCAACCCATATCACATTCACTTGAGACATTATGCACATTAGATCCTACATTTGTTCAAATTATTTGACAGTCAATAATATTGACCAATTTATTTTATTTCTTTTCTAGTTTGCTTGCTATTTATATAAATTTCTATAATTATCTACTTTAATAGTTTAATTAATATGTTTACTTGAAACACATTGCTAAGATATTAATTTGATCTCTTTCATTTTTTTTAACAGAATCATGAAAGATTGCGATCTTTGCTCGAATTTCCTTTTTTTATTTGCTATTAGTTTCACAACTTTATTAAGTATTATATGCCATTACTTTGATCTCTTTCATTTTTTTTAACGGAATCCAAACAATCTACTTTCAGTATTATATGCGTTGTGCACACAGTAGGCAACAACTACAGCTCAGAGGCAAACCAATAATAAGATTAAGGCCCCTTGAAGGAGCTACCCAATAAAATCGTACACTTCAATTCACCAAACAGAGGAATTCAGAAAAGCTAATACAAAATAAAATCACACTCAATTTTTCATTATATAATTACATACTCAATATTATAAACAACAAAAGGGAACGCAAGAGAGAGAGAAGATAACCAAACCAAACAGCTTCAGGTATTTCAATCCCCATCCCTCCAAGGCAAAAAAAATTCCTAGCGGAATATTGGCACCCAAAGTTGTTCAGGATTTAACAGGTATGCTCAGCAAAAATAGTGCAGCAACTAGCATATCACTCTTCATTTTGAGGTATATACCTCAGTAAGACCAGATATTACAGAAAGTTGGTATGCTATCCGTTCATCAGAAGATGGGCATCCCAGTGCTATACAGACAATACTCATGAACCATCCAGTCGTACTGAACTATTGTTGATCAATAAAAAAAACTACTGGTGATGAATTCAAATGGAAAGCTGTATTTTTGTCTTCCTCTTATTTGAAAAAAGAATATACTATCTAACAATAATACTCCGTACGGTCCCTTTGTAGATAGACACAGTGAACAGTTTCCCGAAAGAGTTAATAGTTTCCTTGATATCTTGCAGCCTCCATTAGCATCACTAGAGGAAAGAAGAAACTAATGGAGTAGACCACTTATAAGAATGCTACTATCAATCGAAGTCTCATCAGATGGATCCAAACCTACATGCTATCAGCCCAACACCAAGGACCAAACATTCATGCCCAACATTCATCACATATAAACCACCAGTAAACAGTTCATGTTTCACCCTGATTACATGAGCAACAGCTTAGGAAGCTGCTCCTTTCTTTGAAGATCATCATGAATTAAGCATAGACAAAATGGTAACATAAAGTAATATGGATCTGTCTCCCTCCCAGACATAATGCTCCATAAATGCCATCAAACTGATCGTCCCATTATTGACATTAGAAATGACCATAAAATCATTGAGAATCACACACACCATGCATACAACACAGATCATCCTTCACATAATAAAAATTTGAAGACTTCCAACTGATGTCATTGCATTTTGTATGTACCCATTCTTTCATCTCCATTATCTAATTGTATATGGCAACAGTACTGATCATTCCAAGCTACAATAGAAAGACCGAGATTCAACTTAATGGATAACTTCCTTTTAAATCAGATAATTCTCCATCAATCATGGTACGGTGATTGCAGCTGGCAAGTCACTTCTATATCTTAAATGGCTCTTCTTAACTTTTTGAATCTCCCTTATAAAATTAAAAGGAGAATGGACCAAATAATCATGAACTTTGAAAGTATAACAGAAATGTCCATCCCTTTCAACAAACAGATACCCATTCCAAAAACTCTGTCAGCAGATAGCCGAAAGCACATCATATGGCTGTCTGGGCATGCCAACTTGCAAGCCAAGTGGTTTGAATTAATCTGGCATTATCACTCAGGGACATAAAATGCTGCTATGTCCAGTAATCCTGCATTTGCTAAGGTTGATCTGCAACCTGGAATTTGATACAAGGCATCCCACATATATCTAAATTCTATAGGAAGGCATAAATGTACAAATATGACTAATGAATGTCATTATCAACTATTATTCCTTAAGCATACAATAATTCCAATAAAATAAAAGCTTGCAAGAAATGGCTGTGGAAACACAGTCACCTAAACAACAGATGGAAGACAACCTAAATTTATGCTTTAATCGGTAGAACAAAACATACAAACCAACTAGATTTAGTCACATATTCTGATGGCAAACTCTAAAAGGATCATAATTATTTCCTATAATTAGCCAGATAAAAAGGACAATCTGTCAAGAAAAGATAAACCAGATCTCACATTTCAATAATATGAAATAATAGAAGAGGAAAGGAAACAAATATACTTACAGGTGGCCCCAAAATGAAGCAAGAGATTGAAGCCAATCTGACAAATTAAGGCCATCATCCTTTAACTTATCACGTCCACCAAGCGCCAAACGCTCAATCACAACATATTCCAATATATCATACTCAAGCTGTTGAAAGAAAAGAGTAAATAAGGTACTGATTTAAAAACTATCTATGAATGTCAAAAACAACTTCAAAAGGAAGAAAATAATGAATGCACAAAAATAAAAACAACCTTATCCGATCAAGTGAGATAGGCTATATGGATCACATGATACTATTTGAGTTTGAAGTTCAATCAAAAACCAAATTCTTAAGAATACTATTCACCACAAGATCCTTTCAATAAGGCTAAAAACCATGCGATCTACTCTCCTCACCAGTGTCTCCAGTGGACTTCTAACGAATGCAAAAAAAGTAAAAAATAAAAGCCAAAAAAATGGAAACCTATTATCACATGCAGTGAAAAATATCATGGTGGTTTATATAGTGAAACTAGCATTGTAAAAGACAATGATCATTCATTTACTGTGTACAATTAATTGAACCATGATCAATTATTTCAAAGATTCAATACATCAATCAAGCACTATAACATTCCAAATAGTCAAATACTCACTAATGGAAGACAAATAATCACTGCAAATACAAGGTAGGTTTCATGTCTTACTGCTTATTGTGAGGTCACAGATTATGATATGATTGATATCAATAATGGATGCAGCAAACATGGAAGGAAAGTAAAAACACGAAAACACATAAACACCTGAGTTAAGTACTTAAATGCATCCACTACAGGAGTAATCATGTCTCTATAAGCCTCAATCTGCACATCACAAAATTTGAAAAAATTAAAATGAGAATGCACATCATCAAAAGCAGTCAGGAATCTTCAGTTTTCAAGGTGCAAAAGCACTACACAATTAGCACCTGATGAACAATTGTTCGAAGGACAGTCATAGGGTTGGCATGAGCTAACTTTGCAACCATCCGACCCAGCTGCTTCAAATTTTCCTTTGCCAGCCGTTTCAAAATACGTCTAGTGTCCAACTGTACAGACAGTGAAGAGAATGAGTATGACAGAATCAAGCTTAAAACATTCAGTGCAGATGGTACCAAACATGTATATAGATCATCAGCACACCTTGGCAGTTTGTCTTGCAGATAAGAGCATAGGAATGCGCTCATCATCTTTTTCCCATTCACCATACAAACGATATCGCACCTAGATAGAAAGCATTCATCAACTGAGCTTGTTGATAATAGCTAACAATAAATCATGTAAATGGATAAACAACGAATAAAAAAGGAGAACCTCATAAGGAAGAAGACTCAACAGTTCCCAAATTTCCTGGCCAACAGCTGGAT
This sequence comes from Glycine soja, assembly GCF_004193775.1. NCBI lineage: Eukaryota > Viridiplantae > Streptophyta > Magnoliopsida > Fabales > Fabaceae > Glycine > Glycine soja. Next base: position 3,821,048 of record NC_041009.1, read on the forward strand.
TGGCAGGAATTAACTGCAGAGATGGTAGTAGACATGCTCCTAAAGCATCCTCCACCCTTAGCCTTGCCTCCTTAAGATGTAGGTGAGGATTTCCAGGAACTTGTAATTGAGGATTCAAGACACCATTGCCATGACTTACAAGCTCAAGAGCAGAAAGGTAATAACCTCTCAACACCCTACAAACCTACTCATGTTTTTTGAGGGAAAATGGGAGAAGGAGAAGCCATTATTAGCATAAAACAAAGCAAGGAGAATGAAGTTAACATACTATCAAAACAACTTAGTACACCTTCTGCAACAGTACAGTATCACGATAGAGATAAGGTCCAGTACAAGCAAGCATCTGAAAAAGTTCCTTTGGAAGATCTATGAAAGAACTGTATCCTGAAGAGTTATCTACATCCATAACATCAGTGCTGCCTCCCGTGGACGATCCAGGATTTTGAAGATGTGTCTGACGAATAACATCATATGCTGAAGAAATTGACTTCTTGATAAGCCTGGATGAAAATCTCAATATTATATAAAGCTATAGCAAAAACAAACATTCAGACATAGTATATAAAGCTATAGCATAGCAAAGACAAGCATGAGGACAAACTGTTACTACTAGCGTAAACCAGTGCCCGGAGGCTCCTCACTATGCAAAGGTATGGGAAAGGGTCACTGTATGCAACCTTACCCTTTGCATATGCAAAGAGCCTGTTTCCAGATTCAAACCAATGATCAACTGGTCACCAAGGCACAACTTTACCGCTGTGCCAGGGCTTGCCATCTCAGACAAATTTTAACCAAAACAAAATCCAAAAGCCAGATGGCCTAATGATACAGCATGCACATGCGATAAACATGCAGGCATTTAATGTTTGTTGGGCGTAAATTTGGAATAGTTTGTGTGTGTTTGATTTCACATCCACTTGGCCTCAACGTGGATCCATCATGAAGTTAGTCTCAGTAGCCTTCACATCCTACACTCATTGGCATGTGATTAAACACAGTTCCAAAAAGGAAATACAAGTCAAGAAATAAAAGTTCTCCGTGCTAGTGTCAAATGAGAGGGAGAGAGAAAGAGTATACACAAGCTTTACCTAAACAAACTGTCACATATTTGAATATGTTCCACTGCATTGAGTGGTGAAAGGCATTCAAATAGTAGATGTGCATGATACCTGTGAGGAGAAAAAGCAAAAAGATCCCATAAATATATATATTCATGAGAGAAATTCTATGAACACAAGTATATTGTATAAAAAGAATGATCTAGTTCAGCCATAAATCAACTTATTTGGATTGAAAGGAATCAAATCTTCAGCAAAAATCCATAAAGTTTGAGAACCATCAGTCCACCGTCTAAGTCACCATGTAAGAAGACATACTGATAAGTGTGTGAATTTATGGAAGAATGACAAATATCTCCACACACAATGGAACCAGTTTTTATTGTTAAGAAAGTAAAACCCGTTATATATCTAAATAGATTAATATATTCTTTATTTTTTGCATAGTATCCAAAGCAGTTTTATCATTAAGATGAAAGGTGGAAGCCTCATCCATTTTTTGTGGAGACACCAATAAATAAAGCAAGCCAAAAGAGAAAAAAACAACACAGCTTGTGATAATAACAGTTTTTACCATCAGATGCTATAGTAGATTTATAAATCAAGCATACCAATCATCCACTGAAAGAAAGCCAGTAAGCAAGCCCAAAGTCTGACTGCTCTGAAGCTCAGTTGTTCGCTCTTCAATCGCGTCTGTTTCCATGTCTATAGCAGCAAAGAGATCTATAGTGACATCCCCCTGTTTCTCATCATCCATTAGATCTTTTCCAGTTGCAGCAAGGTTTATTCTTCCAATTTTATTAGCCTGTAATTAAGATTGTCAACCTTTTAGAAATCAAACTAGTCAAAACAAAATAAGAAAGCAATAGGTGATAGGATTAAAAGAAAATGCCAAGTATACATTTAGGCAAAATCAACGCTAAAGTAGTCATGCTTCAAGCATAAAAAATCTGCCAATGCAAAAAATTAAAACAATTGAAAAATAAGAACTGAAAGTTGAAACATGCTTGTGAAACTAAATTTTTCACAAGCCAACCCAGTTAGTTTAATTGAGATGAAGCAAGACAGAAAGAAGTGTTCTGAATCTGAAGCATAGAAAGAGACTAGAATACTAGATAGCTCTGGTAATCTAGAGACATTTTGGTTCATTTCCTTTCCATTTTTCTTTATATAAGAATTTCTTATTCTCTGGCAGATTTACTTTCTCTCCTTTCTTCCTAAAAAGAAACTTCTTTCATCCCAAAAAAATAAAATAAATAATAACTCAACTACTCAAGTATAAAAAAGTTAATCACATATTCAATAAAAGCATGAATACCTCATCAAGGCGCTTGGAAGAGAAAGTATTGTAATGCTCAAATGCCTCATCATCCCTGGGAAGTAGATGAGCATATCTGTAATCAAAATGATAGTTAGTAAAATTCAATTTACTACCTAGTTTGAGAGGCAGTCTTGCCCTTCCTTTATTTTATAGCCAAACTACAATTTACTACTCAGTTTTTGGTATGATTACATGGTGCATCCCTTCTATACATCAACATTTTCCCTAAAAACTTAATAGCATAACTCACAATAAGTGGCGCTAAAGACAGTTTATCAGTTACAAGATTACAAGAATGGAACTTGTAAACCACTTCCAATGCAACCACCACCTCTTACAATCATGGAGCCAAAATTATTCAGTATTGAATTACTGCAACAGTTTACTTTTACATAAGAATGTTATATGTGATTTTTAAAGCAGCACAGTAACACATCTTACATGCTATCAAGATCAATAAAATCTTGCTTCACCAGCAAGGCTGTAAGTCTATAGAGCCCAAATGGAACAGGACTGTTGACTTCCATGCGTTGATAATATTGAAACTTAAATCCAAGAATCTGTGAAGCATGAGACTGCATAAAAGAGATAAAATAATAAGATGAAAAATTGTCCCTTAAATGTTGTAAACTAAATATAGGAATGGCCTAGGCTTTTATTTTATCCACCTTTGGAAAAATAGGAATCAATTCTATAAACACATCATCATCAGGCTGCAGTTCAAAACACTCGAGAACCTGATAAAAAAGCATACATCAGTAGATAGATAAAACATGAAACGAAAACTTTATATGGAAATATGAATTAATAATAAAAATCAATCTAAAAGATCCAACTTACAATATCGAAAACGCGATTTGGATCCAAATCAAAATGGCCAATTAATGACTGCAGAAGTAATATAAATCAGTACTGTGTTCATCAAGGAAAAAAATGAAACTGGGGTAGTCATAGTACTTAAAATCATTAAAACCTTAATAATGCCAATTGTTGCTGCAGATGATTTTTGAGTAGGTGCTTCAGAGTCCCGACAAAGAAGAGTAACCTACACAATTAACTAAATTCAATACAACATACAAAAACATCTAATTGGATCCATGCAACATACGCAAAACAAATTCATGCAATAACAAAACAATTGTTAAAGATGATCTTCAGCCAAAATCAGTATGGTTGTAATAAGTCCAGAGATAGGTAACTATGATCATACCAGCTTTGCATAGCCCTCACTCTCTTCTCTGAGAAGGTTGAATTTGGTTTGCTGATAGAGAATACGGGTATTAACTCTGACCTGAAATCAACGGCACAAATGAATCAAATACATACAAGAATTGAATTTAAATTTTCTGCCATGATTGTTCAAGACTGCATGACTATAAATATAGCTGTCATCAGCGTGCAAAGAGATTGGGCAGCCTTGATGACTGCATTCTTAGCTTCTCTGTTGTTTTTTCTGATATCATCATTTTCTCTTGTTTTTTGAAGGATTCTTCATTAATTATAACACTTTTTCTGTCGCATACATACATATTAGATTGCTAACCTCCTCCCCTTTTGGTGGAGATTAACAATCTCCACATTTTCCTTTGGACAAAAGTATCAATTTATTTACCCTTTTAAAACTCAATTTGTATGGGAGTCTTAGAATAACAAGAAAACGGAAGAAATAGGAACAATCGAAGCAAAGAGAGAGAAACAAAAACCCCTGGTATTATACCATAAATATACAGAAGTAATAACTCACCTCTTTACCCTTCAATTCCTGAGCCTTAATTTTGATCAACTCAGCCTCCCCCAAAAATTCTTCCTACAAATGCATAACATATAGATAACATTTTGTAAATGCAAGAAACATACTAATGCACTAAATATTATGCCTTAGCTAAGTTTCTCAAAAAACTAGCCAGAAGCCATAAAATGAAATAGGAAAGGGGGGGGGGGGCGAAGCAAACCTCACAACGTTCTTGAAGTAGCCTAACTGGAACCATTTCAGATTCCACAAGCCATCTTGCCTAGAAAAATGAAAATTTTAAAATCAATAAGTTGAGAATTTTTCCATGTGAATGAGAACCATAACAGTTACCCCCAATAAGATAAAGATTTGCATCAAATAAAGTATGCAAACTCCAACACTGACCAGTTTGATGAGACGAGAACGGAACTCTCCTGACATTGTATGCTGTAACCAAGGAGACAGAAGCACATAATTACATTAAGTGGGTTTACAAAAAACATGCAGTTATAAATCATCGGACACTCAAAATTGAAACAGCATTCAATATCTCACTCATAATTACATATGGCATACCAATGTACCATTTCATGAATGCTCACATTCATTGTTTAGTCCATTAAGTTATCAATCCAAAATAGCAGTTAGCGGCAACCATGAGATAATGTATAGCGGGAAAGTGTATAGCCACATGGCAACCACAGTGAAATTAGAGGTATGAGATAAAAAAATTTATACAATACGTATAATAAAGCTCAAATGTTTACAAACGTCCAAAATTAGACATAATCATATTTCATAATGAGTAATCAAAATTCAGAAGTCATTGTCACAACTAAACATTCAAAATTTCAAACAAAATATCTAAAACATTCAACCAAAGTAATTCCCAAATCAGAATTAGTATCTTCAAGATAATCCTTTTCATCGGCAGTTTGCCACTCTCCTTGATACTAGATTTGTAGATGTGCTCTTCCATTTTTTCCTTTTCATCTACTCCTTTCCACTAACAGGTCGCATTATAATCATAGTTGTAAAGATTTATTAAAAAAAAGGAATTAACCTTCAAGGGAAGTATTGGAAAGTAAATAACCTATCTTTACTAGTAACAACCTTTGATTAAGACAATTCAAAATGATAGATGATGACAAGAAAAGGAAGGATTAAATAACTTTAGGAGACACAATCTACACGGCACAGAAAAGAAAAATGACTTCCATACATTGATCATTTCATTAATCTCTTGTGTGCAACATCTTCATTAATTTCTCTGTCATTTTGTAATATTAATCCTGAATACTTAAATTTGAAATCCTATTGTAGGAAAGCCACCTGAATTGTTGTCATTCCTAGCCAACCTTAAGTGCGACACTAATTGTTAAATATGCCTCACAAATAATCAATACTGTCACGAGGTTATTGAAATATCTAAGTGTGATTAATTGTGCCGCGTAGATGCAAGGTGGAGAATCCCGACGAGACATTTATAACTTTTCTAGTCATTATGGCATTAATGTTATAGACGTGAAGTTTAAAAAATAAAAGTAAAAATTATAAAAATGCAACTAAAGTTATTTCAAGTATCAGTGCAGATTTCGTGTAACCCATGACACAACTACTATTTAGAAGTTTCCATGTTTCATAAATGGTATATAATATATTCTTAGTGGATTTATACCGAAAAGGGAACGGAGAAAGAGAGAGAGGGGAAGCTACAACAACAAAATTTGAACGAATGAGAAGGAAAAAAAATGAAAAGTATTAACAAGTTCACAAAGAAAAGCAGCAGCAACTCACATCTTGAGCCATCTGGGTGACTATATCAGCAAAATATGAAGCTATTTTCTCGATGGAAGCTTTATCTGAAAATATAACAGAATCTAACGCTACTTTACACTTCTGAAAGGGCAATTCGCCCCGAACCTGACAGCAACCAAAAACCGAAAATAAGCAATCAGAGCATTGAACTCATCACCGAAATTTAAAATTTTCAATTTAAACAAAAAAAAAAGCAGAAATATGATTTAATAGTGTGAAAAGGAACGCACCATGGTCGAGCAGAGCTCGTAGAGAAAGCGAAGCATTGGAACAGGTTGGGAAACCTTGAGGGCAGGGTTGCCACTCCTCCATTCCCGAATACATTCTTCAGTTACGTATACACACTCTATGGGTGGAAGAGACATTTCGACTGCGGCGGAAGCGTGAGATTCGAGGTGCGGAGATGAATCGCGGCGGAGGGTTTAAGAAGAGAACCGCACTTCCACGGACCAAACGCAAATTGAGAATTTTTTTTAGGGTTTTCAGGGACGGGAGGGGTTAGCTTTTGGGGACATTGCGGATTGCGTTGGGGGTGACTGAAATTTCCAGGGAAAAAAAAAAAGAAAACTAAAATCCTTTTATACCATTTCATTCTAATTAAACTTTGGCTGGAATTAGTTAATTAATTATAGGGTTTTTTTACATAATTAATTAATTATAAGGTTAAACATGTTTTTCTCCTCCAAAAATTGACTTAGATTTGATTTAAATTCTTTAAAAATTTGAATTTATCCTAGAATGTTAGAAATACTACTAAATTTTAGTCTCTCTTTTTTTAACTCAAAAGAGACAGAAAACGTTGCCATGATCAAATGATGAGTTGAAACTTTTACATTGGCTTCAAATAGGATATGTTGTTTTTCCAACTTTCTATCTTTATTTTTTTCTAATTATTTTATTTTATTTTTTAATTAGTTAATTTAGTTCTGTTTTTAATTTTTTTTAATTAGTTATATGACATGTGAAACCACTTTAAAATCAGCAACTTGGAAGAACATGTCATTACATTTGACAATAGAAACAAACAGAGTTAAAAAAAAATGAGTAAATTTTGGTATTTCTAAAATGACTATGACCAATAGATGAATCAAGTGCACATTATTTTTAGACCCTACTTCTCACCATCACGGGCAAACTTTCGCCGTTTCCGACAAATCCCGTGCCGTTGCCAGTGACACCACCCACACTGAAAATGAAAAAGAATTCTAACGGAGAGAAGAGGGGGTATAAAATCCGACAAATCCCGTGCCGTTGCCAAGTTTTTGGGTACCCTTAGTTTTCTTGGGGGGGAACAATTGTTATGGCAAATATTCAAACCAAAAACCAAGACGTTGAAATTATTTTTTAGCATGGCAGCCAATGCCAAGTTACCATTGTGTTATTCAAATCGAAGAGCGTTCTCCTCTCCGCAGATCATCATTCTAGTTCGAAAGCTATGAATTTTAAACCAACAAAACAGACATAGAGATAATTAATTATTCCGGCTACACAGGAACTAAATATAGCTAGAACAAGGCATATGATAGCAATAAAGCATTTCAATTTTTCTTGGCAATGAACAAGCCCCACATCTGCTCTCTATACGCACCCCAGGTATATATGCTTTGCCTTCCATCTTTCCACAATCTAATTGTAATCTTCCTGAAAGCAATGAATCCAGCTGTGAATGATTTTAACAGAGAAATGAATGCCATAAAATACGAATCACAAAACTATCTTAAAATCATAATGAGAAAGTACGAAACCCACCTTGCTGAAGTCACGGATAAAATCGTCCTTCTTGTTCTCAAGGGCATCTAACTCCTGCTGTAGCATTTTCACAAACTAAACCACACAAGTAATGAGGTTATTAGTACTCTAGAGCCACAACTAAAAATGCAGATACTAAGCAAAGTATATCATATCATAAGGACAGACACACCTGATCAGTTCGACCCTCAGCAATGATATCATCAAATCAAGCATCCTCAAGCATCTGTAGATGATTTAGAGCACAATGAAATTGTCAAGCAGAAGAAATGTTATAAAATTTCAGTTGAAATCAAATGGGTGAAAGAGAAGCCAGATTATGTCGCTGATAGCACAGGCAACCATACCTGCCTATACGCTTTAATGTAATGGAGATAATATCCTCCTTTTTTAATGTACTCAGTAAATTCTAAAGATATGAACTTTCAGTACTTTTGCAGTAATCTGTACTTTAGAATTTTTCCTCCAGGCTTCAACCACTTGTAAAATGATCTAAATAATGTTGGTTTATCCTGTATTGATCCATAGTAATGTTGGTTTCTCATCAGCATATCACATTTAATATAATGCATTTCATGGTACTTTAAATAACTAACTTATATACTTTCAGTGGCATACACCTACTATCCTATCAATACTATAAAGCATGACACTACTAAAACTAACAATTTAAACTAGAAAAAAGAAGAAGAAGAAGCATAGTTCCTTACTTTGACGTGCAACATGGTGTCCCGAGTGTATATTACATCAAATGTATTCTCAGGAAATGTTCTTTTATAGCAATCCGCACAATCAAATTCAACAGCGTAGTTCAGTCCAATAGCACGTTCAATAGCAAGAGAAATCATATTTATGGAGAGGTCAATGCCAACAACCTCAGCATCAAAATTTTCAGCCATGTAGAAATCACCTCCCCCAACACCACCACAACCAAACATCCAGAACTTTCTGACCAGGCTTTAGTCCCAGTTTTGTCACAAATTCCTTTGTTGTTTCTGCCCAAGCAATGAGCAGAACATCAAAGGTTAGAAATATACAGACAACTACGGTAAACACACAGCACCTAACCTTCAAGATTCTGACCAGGACAATAGATTCTTCAAGAAATTTTTTTCCCCCAAGTATAATATATATTAAGCAGTCTAAGAATAAGATATTATCATAATTAGAACAATATTAAGTGATCAAGAACAGTGTTGGATCTTGAAATAAATTTTACTAGAAAAATAAAAAAACTATACTCCCTTATATTGTGGAGAAAAAATTTAACATATAAATAAAAGTGTATAGTTACATATTTCTATAAAAACTAAAATTAAATATAAATTATATTAAGTTAAGTAGGATGATGAAATGTCGCATTGCACAAGTTTATGAAATAGTCTAAAGTTAACACTAAATAAAATGACTAAGTAGCCCCAATCATCACAATCTTCTACCAGTGATAAAAACTACATATTCAGACTGAAAAGATAGGAAATATTGACCAATCTCTTAATTGCACACACATGCTCATCTCACAAATCAAAAATCAATATTACCAATCATAACTTATTAAGACCTTGTAGTCATTGAGCAAATCACTACATAGCAAGTCAGCCAGTAACGTATAGTGAGTAAATGATAAGAGATCACTCTTGTGGACAGTCAAGGAAGATCATACTACAATGTCAATTTTAAGAAATAGGAAAGATCTCTATGATACTATGTCAGATTTAAGAAAAGATGAGAGATCTCTATGATAGCAAGGTACGAGGAAAGAAAGGAAAATATGAAGGCATACCAAGTCCACCAGTGCTCACAAAGCCTGGGCCATACATCCGTTCAGATCGTAAAATACTCTTGTAGCTGTATTCAACTCTATCCTAGAAGCATTGGAAATCCCTATCATCTTGTGACCTAACTTTCTGCCATATCCAGCAAATCTGTGCAACAAAGATATTATTGTACACAAATATTGTCTGTCAAATGCGTAAGCAGAAATTAGCGATAACATTCACAAGAAAGGGAAACCCAATTCTATTACCTGGTTTTGGTTCTTCTTGTTTCGAACATAAGCTCCAATGCATTTACAGGAACTCCCAGTATTATCACTCATATGGCACTCTTTAAATACCTGCATGATGAAAAAGGGGTTGACAGATCAAAGTCATCAAAACCAGTGTTTTAAAGAAGGAGTTGTTTGCTCTAAAATACAGACAGCTCTTCATCAATGTTGTGTATACATAGAACACAACGGAAAAAATCAGAAAACTGCAGCATAAAGGGTCAAAGACATTTTTGCTGGCAATAGAGAAGTGCATCTATTAAATGAGTTCAATAATACTTTGAAGATACTTTATTGAATATAAAGGTTCCATCTCCATCAAGAAAAGGTTCCATCTCCATAAAATAACAATCATACACTCCAACTGAGTCCTAAGTTGATGTCCAACTCAAACAATTTTCTGGCACAAACTAAGGGAGTGATGTAAGATTGTAACTACACTTTAAAGAACAAACCTTTGTGTAAAATCTGGGTTCCCTGTAGTGAGTAGGGTTGTATTTTCTCTTTGAATCTCCAGATTGGTGGAAACAAGATTCTCTAAAGAATATATATCCAGCATCTTTTAACCATCTGAGCATCCTTTCAGCTAATTTTTGAACCTGAAGCATCAAGGGAAGGGAAAAACAAAAGCGTAAGTTGAGCAGAGCAGGCCTATATTGAAAACAAGATGATGAAACTTTTGCAAACAAAACTGACCTCAATGTCTGAGAGATACATAAGTAACCAATTTGAGAACGTAATGAAAGACGTAGGTGTGATTTCTGAATGATCGAACAGAACAGAGATAAGAAGGAAAGTGCTATGTATGATTGATGTGTTTGTTAAGTGCCTTCAACAGCGAGACCACACATTTATCTATCTATCAATATGTAAATAATACAAATTTATAAATAATATAGAGCAGTGCTATACAGCATGAGATTTAACACGCATCAAAATAGATGATTGTCATTTTTTTAAAGTAATTATTAATATTAATTAGTAATTAAAAAATCTATAAATGATTTCTTTAATAAAATACACGTTCGTTTCGTCAAAAAAAAAATACACGTTCTTGCTAACTGGATGAAAACAGCTTTCGTGCAAATTATCATTTCCGATAAATATAATCAATTGATACTGAAGAAAAAAAATAGTAATAATATATAAACATGACTATATTGTGAATTTGGCTAAAATAAAGACGGTCAAGATTGTCTCTCAAATAGTCAAACGATTCATTTTTTGTAAATGTCTTTATTTATATTGACGGGTGTGAATTTGTGAATGCATATAAATTTTCAACTTTAATCAATTAAAGAAAAAAATATTTGCTTAAACATTTATCAAAATAATATGTTATTTCATGACATTTAATTCTTCTTTTTCATGACATTTATCTTGAATTAATGGACTACATTTTGAAAAATTAAGGGGTGTTTGATTTAGTTGGTTCTTGTTTTTATTTTCATCGGAAATATAAAAATGATGATGAAAATGTGTTTGGTTGGATTTTTAAAAACATTTTCAGTAAAAATATTTTTCAAAAGAACCAAAAAATAAAAATAATAAAATATCATTTTCAGTTTCTTCTTTCTTCTCGCCCCTTCCAATTTTTCTCATACGCTTCTCTTTCAATCACATTCTTTCTCTCTCAAACCAAACATATTTTTAAAATTTTAATCTTTTGAAAATAAAAATAATTTTCAGAAAATAAAAACACAGGGAATAAAAATGGAAACCAAACAATTATTATTTATTTGTTCATTTTTATTGTTAAAAAGTGCCCGATATCTCACTTTTGTACACCAATTTTATTGTTCATTTGTACGCCAAATTTGTCTGAAAACAAGAATAACAACTATTATGCATAGTACTTTATTTAGGCATGAAAAAAAAGGCTCTAAAAGTCAAACTTGTTGTCTAATAATAAATAATCATTTGACAAAAAAATGGTAGTGTGGATTGAAAGCTATAATTTTTTTGTGATTTTACTCTTTACAATTGATTGATCGTGCCTTTAAATTAACTATCTTATTGTGTTGCACATCATGCGTGATTGTGTGTTGGAGGAATGCATACTAAATGTATTTGGTTGGCTCATGTTTCGCAATGAGGGGGAGAAGTTAGCTCGTGCTATCAAATCGAGTTGCTTTTGAAGCTCATGTTCATGCACAACAAAGTAAGCCCGCTAGCTTATCTAGTACTATCAAGTAACAGATGCTTTTGTAAAAAATCTGAACCAGAAAATTGCTTGTGTTGGAGCCTTTCAAATTGAGTCTAGTCATTGGTTGATGGGGTTTGCTTTCCAATCTTGGGCTCTTCAAGTGTGCTTATGACCAAACTCTCTGAAATCCACTAGGTCGCAGATAGAAGCCTATGACTTAACCTCATTAATAAAACAAGTTAGATTTAATTTTTTTTAAAATCCTATTTAATTAAATAAGTTAGACTAGAGTTTATAAGAATATTTATTAAATATGATAGACCGATCTGTTTATTCATTTAAATATAATAAAAAAATTAATATATATTATACTTTATGTTTAATATTTTAACAAGTTAATAATTTTCTATCAAGCCTAAAAAAACCCTTTATAAGCTAATAGGTTAAGACAGACCTTACTCTTTTTTTATAACAATTGTCCCCAAGAATTTATTTGTTACTGGTATATGTGTAATTAAAAAAATTGTTCTCATATAAAAAAGGTTTTGTCCCAATAGAATAGTTTTTTAAAAACAAAAACATATAATAAATTAATACTAATTTTACTATTTTATTCTTTTAATTTTTTATAATAACAAAAATGAAAAAATCATATAATATTTTTAAAGTATGCAAACGTATGGAGGACAATTATAATTTGAAAAAATCATATAATTTTTAAAGTATGAAAGCTTGTGATCTTATCTATTGCAAAAATATTATAAATTATTGTGTTAATTATATTTTTTGTTTTTAAAACTTTTTGTAAATTTCACTTGTAGTCTCTAAATAATTTTTTTTCACATTTTTGGTTCCTATCATTCTCTTTTGTTAATAGTCATTGGTGGATAAATAATTTGTCATGTCATTAAGGAGTCAAATAGGATAACTATATATAATTTTTTTAGTAAAATATGTTTTTTTTAATATCTCATGCTTAGATTGGTTGATGATGCCAAACTAGTTTATGAGAAATTAAAAATATTTTTTAAAAAAATTACATATGATTGTATCGTCAAATCCTCTAATAAAGTGACAAGTTACTAAATTGGTAACATAAATATTATATCATCAATTAATTTTGTTACTCAAAGACAAGGACTAGAACCATTAAAAAAAGAATGAAGATAAAAAAATACTAACAAATTGTTTAGAGATTAAGAGTGAAATTTGTAAAAAGTTTATGATCTAAAAGTATAATTAATCCTAAACTATTTTTTCCCCAATAAAAAAAAATTATGGACCTACACTATTTTGGTTTATATATGTTATCAAACCCTCCTATGTGTATTGATTTGTTTTTTGTTCATGATGCTATGGTATTTTCAGTAACCCTTACTTGTACAAGATTCAAGTGCAAGCTTTAATGGTGTACTAATATAGTCATATATTAAGTTGTTAAAATGTTTAAAACACCAAAATACCAGCTTTATTCTCAAAACCTCTATTCTCTTGCATATCAAAACTACTAAAATATCAAGCTTTTTCTTTTTAAAACATCACTAAGCTTAGTGTATTATTTCAAGAATGCAATAAGGTGAGACTAAAAAGAAAAAGAAAAAAAACATGCTTGACAAAATAAGTCATTACATTTAAGTCAAAGTTGATATACAAGTATATATAGCATGATCGTGCATACGAAGATGTAAATGCACTTGCAACCACAAATAGGTAAGTTTATGTGCTTGACTTTGTGTTGTTTCCATTAAGAAGCACTGATGAAGAAGGAGATGTTAATTCTAGGGTGGTGCTACTTCCTTCAAAATCTTTCCACCTTTGGAGTGCTTCTGGTAATGTCATATTATAGTCAATTCCATATATGTCGTCAACATTTGTTTCTGAAGGCTTCCACACCTCAACAAGAGGTGATAACACATTGACTACATGACTCATATCAGGACGTTGATAAGGCTCCCTCGCACAACAATGCCCTGCTAACTCAGCAACAATGTTAATATTGACTAAGGTTTCCGCATCAACTTCAATTGTTGGGTCAATGGTTGTTTGAAATGAATTTTTGTTCAATAACATCTTACGAAACCATGTAACAAGGTGGACGTTCTCTTCTGGTTGGTTGTCATCAAGTGCTTTCCTTCCAGTTATCATCTCCATAAGGATCACTCCAAAACTATATACATCAACCTTTGTTGTAAGTCGTCCAGTGGCTGCCAATCATGCATGAAATTTTCATATGAGTATTAGCATAAAGTATTTGAACAAGAAAAAAATGTGTGTTAAAAAAGGTAAATTGCTATCATCTCACGGTCATTAAAGAAAATAGTCCTTAGCTAATTGTCTAAATGTCTTGTTTTTATAAATTGCAAAGCATATTTACGGGGAATGCAAGTAAACACCATTAATGACAATCATATCACTCATTTTGGTAAATGATAATTGCATTGGAGTTGTTTTTTTATAAACTAAAAACTAAATATCAACCTTCAAATTTTTAGCAGTGTTACAACCTATGTAAAATCGCTACAATAGATTACAAAAAAAGTTTCCCTCAGATGGTTGTACATGCACATTGCAAAAGTGAATACATTTGAAACGAGTGTTATTTGGATTTTAAAGCATAATAACTAAAGGCTTGTGTAACAAACATATCAAATAATTGTTTATCTAAGCGACTTGGTAAAAAAAACAAATTAAAAAGGAAGAAGTTAAATGTTGATCAACCTGCGTACTCTGGTGCCATGTATCCAAAAGTTCCTGCAAGTTTAGTTTGAAACGAGGTTTTTCCTTCAGGAGCAAGTCGAACTAATCCAAAGTCTGATACTTTGGCGCGCATATCATCTCCAAGCAAGATGTTGGATGGTTTGAGATCCCTATGGATAAAAATTTGTTGTGCCAAACCATGAAGATATTCAACACCTCTAGCAACATCTAAGGCAATACCAAGCCTTGTTTTCCATTCAAGTGGTTTTAGCCCTTCACTTTTCCAATTAATCAAATGTTTACTTAAAGCACCTTGAGGCATGTGTTCATACACAAGAAGTCTTTCACTTCCATCCAAGCAAAATCCCAAAAGTGAAACCAAATTTATATGCCGAACCTTAGTAAGCACTGCAATTTCGGCTGTAAACTCACTCAATCCTTTCTCATCCACTAATCCTGCTGATTGCATCCTTTTCACTGCAATCTTTGTCCCATCATGTAACTCTCCTTTGTATACAGTGCCAAACCCCCCTTTCCCCAATATGTTTTTTTCACTAAAATTGTTGGTAACATTTCTCAAAACTTGAACTGAAATTAACATGTTATGATCTTCCACCTGGTAAACACTACCCATAGGACTTAATAATGCACTAGTAGTTCCATCCCCATAACGGCGAGAAGGTACCATAATTACAGGTGGATTTTGAGTTTTCCTCACATGCTCCAACTTTCTCTTGAACTTAACAAGTATTAAAACCCCGCTAATAAGTATAATAACAACAACTACCACAATACCAATAATTATTGTAGTATTATGATTGCTACCATTGTTGATGAAACTTGAGCTAGTTGGTTTATCCTTACCAATATCAGGATTCCCAGCTAATTTAAGAACCACATCTTTACGAAATAGTGGCACTTTGCCATATAAATGATTATTGGAAACATCCAACTCTTGCAAAAGAGGCAAACTAGTAAGTTCATTTGGTATGGTACCAATGAAACCATTGTTAGCAAGAAGCAACTTTGTCACAGATGTAAATTTGGCAAAACATGGACAAATAGTGCCAGACAAACCCATGTTTTGAAAGTTGATAACTGAAATGTTTCCCCCAGAGCAAATTATACCTGTCCATTTATTGGCACATGGATCATTTCCTTGCCAATTTTGAGCAAACTTAAGAGGATAACCCATAGGCTCAACAATAGATAATAAAGAATTTACAAGCGGACTACAAGGTTGCCCTGGCACGTCTGTACAATATTGGTTTTTCCCTTTATCCATGCTATTGTCAACTCCTACCCCATATTTGAAAATGGGAGAGGATCCTTGAAGAAAATTATTGGTTAAGTTCACAAACTTCAAACTTGGAAGAGAGATTAAAGAGGGTGGCACTACACCAGTTAACTGGTTATCCCTTAAATTCACATCAGAAAGTTGATCATGATGTGACAAGTCTGGTATAGGACCAGTGAATGAATTTCCGTTAGCCCAAATTTGCCTCAAAGACTTCATGTTTTGTAACACAACAAGGGTGCCATTAAGTTTAGATAAGCTATTTTGTCCATTGACCAAAAGGTTCTCTATTGAACTATCCGATAGGCTTGTAGGCAATGCACCTTCTAGAAAATTATCAGATAAAGCCAAGAGAACCAAACCTGGAAATGGACCATCTTTGCCAAAAAAGTTTGGGATGGTGCCCACAAGGCCAACACTTTGTGCACTGAAAGTATGGAGTGCAACACAATCCCTGAGAGTGTCATGAATGTGCCATTGAGAGAAAGGGTTGTCATCAATTCTCACTTCTTGCAAATGGCTCATACCTTTGAAGAAATCATTGGGAATGAAGCTGAACTTGTTGTCATGGATTACCAACTTTTGCAAGGATTTTGAGAGATAGGGGAATGGCCCTGTGAGACTATTGAATTGGCACTCAAAACGTTCCAATGATGTTAACTTGACAAGCTCTTTAGGGAGAGAGCCTTGTAGGTTCTGGCTCCCAATCTGAATAGCTGTCACACGTTTAGATGAATCACACGTAACATGTCTCCATTTGCATACATCTGGGTTTGTCCATTGGAAGCTAATGGGGGCATTAATCATGATCTTCAATATTCCCATTACCTCTGCATCTTGACACCTAGTTGAGATAACAAGGAAAGAAAGAACCAAAACAAGATAAAAAATGAAAGAACCTTCAAAACCCAGCTGTGCATGCTTCACCATTTTGTGTTTATCTTTTTTTTTTAGAAATGCAAAGCAGGATGAGGATGAAAACGGATAATCCCCAAAGGGTTTAAAGGGAGTTGATCACATTGCATTTAAGGAAGAGGAGGATGAACCCTCAACAAATTTTTTAAAAAAGCGAAATGTAAAATGAAGAATATGCACATACAGGTTGTTTTGTTTAGGAAAGGGAGAAAATGGTGGAGGAGACATGCATGTGTGGACCCCTATTCTTTGGAGGTTTCAAAATCAATGGTCTGCATTGCATGTTTTAATCCCACTCCTTGGACTACACGCAATGTTTTATCATAAGTTGTTTTCATTTTAGGGAGATTATTGGTTATACCTTATTGTTTTTTTATAATGGCACATATAGTCTCTTATAATGACACACATAGTCTATATTTAAAAATATTAATTTTAATAACTTTAATGCATAATTTCAAATAAAAAATTTAATTTATTGAAAAATATATTTATGTCTTATTTAAATATCTTATTGCAAAATAATTTTTATATTTACATTGAGAAGATTCAAATAAAACCATTTATTTTATATTTACACAAAAAAAGAGGACATTTTGACCTGTAAATGAAAATCATGAAAAAAGAGGATGTTAACTCTTTTTTCAGAGGAAATGTCAACTCATTTTTATTTTTTTAATTTGTTTAGCAAAATGCTAATAATTTAATTAATAATTGATTTTTCATGTGATTTTTTTAGGTTAACATGATATTTATATGAATTATCTACAAACATTAATGATCACTAATTTTTATTGAAAACTTGACTAATTATGTTTAATAAAGTATTTTTTAATTATTTTTTTATTAACAAAATTTGAACTTAACATAATTCAATTTTACTCGAACCAATAATTTATTGGTGATTTTTCATGTGATTGTTGTTTTCTTTCACTTTTTTATAATTATTGTTATAAAATACAAACATAATTTTAAATGATAAAGTCAAACATTAAAGAATATATTTACATCTTAGTCTAAAAAAAGCTTTTAAAAATACATAAAAAATCACAGAGACCAGCTTCCTTAAAAAATGACGTGTCTATATCCCAAAAGCCAATTTGCGGCTTCGAAAAATTAGTTACTTGATAACAATTAGTTACAATGAAATTATATTGCCGAGAAAATGATCATGTATAATGTATAGTATTTAAATTTCAAATATGATATCAATGGATAGTTGGTTTAGTTTGGCAAAAGGAGGAGCTAAAGTTCGAATCTTTTGGGAAAAAGATATTTTTATTCAATATTTGAAAGTGTCTCAAATAAATTAGTTTTCTTAAAAAGTTACCCGTGAGAATTTTTTTTTTAATACGATGAGATTGGTATTTTTTTTTTACCTAGTTATCATCTGATTAACTAAAATTAATTAATTAGGTGTTTGGGAATAAAAAGTTAGGAAAAAAAAGGGGAATTGATATTTTATAGAAATTGACAAATTGATCCATTTCGTGTGAATAAGAATTGAAGATGTTCCTAGCATACAAAAGCAAAGTACACACTCACAAACCCAACCCTTTCTCAACTCCTTCTTACTCCTTGCCCCTTCTCAGATCGCCTATTCTGTTAAGTCCCAAAACACAAACCCTAACCCTAACCCTAACCTTAGCTATTCGAATTCCACTCCTCTTCGCGAAATCATGGCGACGACTTTGGTGAGCTCCGCGGGTGGGATGCTTGCGATGCTGAACGAGCCACATCTCTCGCTGAAGCTTCACGCTCTCTCCAACCTCAACAACTTGGTCGACACCTTCTGGCCCGAGATCTCCACCAGTCTCCCGAAGATGTGCGCATTCTCCTTTTCCTTTTCGATCTCTGTGTTTTTGCCACTTTGGATTTGGGTTTTGCATGTGGTTTTATACTTCTTTGTTTAGATGAAAGCAACATGGTTTCAATTGCTGTGCCCTTTTAGTTTCTCTGAGTATGTTAGCTAAGAACGATGAAAAAAGAACTGTTTAATTGCAGTAATTGGGTTGTATTTGATTTTAATTACGGTTTAGTAGTAAAATTTTATTTACTCCGGTCTTTTGAGTTCGTGTAGTAACCCACTTCCCGTATAAATTTTTGTGATAATATTCCATGATTCAATGCGATGTGGTCTTGAAAGCATGACTTCTCAATTTGGGAAAATAATTTTAACTGAATATTCTTTGTACAACTTATCACTTCCCAAATCACCCAGACTTTCTTATTGACGCTTTTGGTCCTTATTTTGCTTGATGTTTTGATTGTTTGTCCCTTGTTTCTTTGCTTAAATTAAATCTTTGATGGGAATGAATGTTGAAGATTGAACCTGTGTGTTTTGATATATGTGTTGAACAGAGAGTTTGGACGAGGTTTCAACCCGTGTTTTGAAAGCATGGCTTCTCAATCGAGGGAAATAGTTTTAGCTAAATCTTCTTTGTGCTGCAATTTGTAGTCTTTGTTATTGGCGCTTTTGGTCCTTAGTTGGCTTGATGATCTTATGTTTGGCTGGGGTGGTTGTTTGGTTGAATTAAATCTTTGGTGTGCGCTGAGGATTGAACCTGTGTGTTTTGATATATGTGTTGAACAGAGAGAGTTTGCATGAAGATGAGGAGTTTGATCAACATCAAAGGCAACTTGCTGCACTTCTTGTATCAAAGGTATTTTTGTTCTACTAATTATTTGAACTTGTGTCTTCTATTGAAAATTTATGAGATGCCATTTTTGCTTGTGAAACCATTATCTTTGAGATGGATCGTTTTTCATAATATTTGAGATAAGAAATAACTATCGGCTTTCATCTCCTTTTGATCTTATTCAACTTTTAAAGCTGTCACCAAAGGACATATGTTTTTTTCTCAGTTCTGTAAACTTTTATTCCCTGATACTGATGTTGGTTTCATGGCCTGTCTTTTATTATCTAAT
The DNA here is from genome assembly GCF_004193775.1 of Glycine soja. NCBI lineage: Eukaryota > Viridiplantae > Streptophyta > Magnoliopsida > Fabales > Fabaceae > Glycine > Glycine soja. Next base: position 3,840,756 of record NC_041009.1, read on the forward strand.
TTTGCTTCACTCATTAATTCTTCAGGTCTTTTATTACTTGGGTGAACTTAATGATTCGTTATCTTATGCCCTTGGAGCTGGTCCTCTGTTTGATGTCTCAGAGGATTCTGACTATGTGCACACTCTTCTTGGTGAGAGTTTTATTTGGGTTTTGTTTTTCTCTTTTTGATAAGTCAATTGTATACAGACCTTGCCAGGGGCATCCTATTGTCTTATGCAAGTGAGATTAAATCAGTAATATTGGTTCAGTTGCTGGCGGTTTGATTTTTTCCATTTTAGTATTCTTAAATATTTTGTTATTAATATAAGTGAATTTGAGCTACAGTACAATCATGATAAGTTCCAATGGACGTTATGTTTATCTTCTTTTATCTTCAGCTAAAGCCATAGATGAATATGCTAGCCTTAAGTCTAAGGCAGCAGAGTCAAGTGATGAATCTATCAAAATGGACCCAAGGTTGGAAGCAATTGTGGAGAGGCTGTTGGATAAGTAAGTGAGCTGTAATGATTCTACTGATTTCTGTTTCCAAATGCATCTTAACTTGAAATTCCCTCACTTTTTGTTGCTTTTCCCTAATTTAGGTGTATCGTGGATGGGAAATACCAACAAGCTATGGGAACTGCTATTGAATGCAGGAGATTAGACAAACTAGAGGAGGCAATTACAAGGAGTGACAATGTTCAAGGAACTCTATCATATTGCATTTATGTATCTCATTCCTTTGTGAACCTTAGAGAGTACAGACAGGAGGTAAGGGAATTGAAGATTTTCTAGTTGTATTAGAGTCCTATACACAGTATGTATCTAGTGATTTTTTCATTCCTTTTTCCTCCTTTCAAATTCAGTTGTAGGGTTGTATTCTATTGGTGTGGGTTATAGTTTTAATTATCTTTGAAATATCTCTCCGGGCTTTGATTCTTAATTGGAATGTTGTATCTTTATCAATTGTGTATTCAAATGAGATGAATATTTGGCCACTGGATGGGCCTATATGGTCAAGGAAGTGGAAGATCTGAAAAATACAATCTGAAACGGAACTGAAAAAAACAGTAGGAATGGATAAAATATTTTCTTTGACAACTTGCTGTTCTGTGGCATGACTTGCAACTTATGTGAAAAAATACTTGTTTTTCTGATAGAAGGTTGACATTGATCCTTGTTCTTTTTGTCCAGGTTCTCCGTCTCCTTGTTAAAGTATTTCAAAAGCTTCCTTCACCAGATTATCTGAGCATTTGCCAATGTCTTATGTTCTTGGATGAGTCAGAGGGTGTTGCAAGCAAACTAGAGAAGCTTTTACGTTCTGAAAACAAAGATGATGCACTTTTGGCATTTCAAATAGCTTTTGATCTGGTAGAGAATGAACACCAAGCTTTTCTTCTGAATGTTAGAGATCGCCTTGCACCACCTAAGTCTCAGCCTTCAGAATCTTCACAGCCAAAACCCAGTGAGACAGCCTCTACTCAAAATGCTAGTGCGAGCGGGCAGGATGATGTTCAAATGGCTGATGATGATTCTGCTCCTATGGTCAATGTACCAGAGGATCCGATTGAAACCATGTATGCTGAGAGGTTAAACAAAATAAGGGGAATTTTGTCTGGGGAAACTTCAATACAGTTGACTCTGCAGTTCCTTTACAGTCATAACAAGTGAGGCAATTTGCTGCAATATCCTCTTTTCATTGTTGGTTTTAGTCTCACTGTCGTATTGTTTTCATTCTTACACTTACATTGCTTTGCTGCAATTTGCATTTAGATCTGACCTCCTAATTCTAAAGACAATAAAGCAGTCTGTGGAGATGAGGAATAGTGTCTGTCATAGTGCTACAATATATGCCAATGCAATAATGCATGCTGGAACAACTGTGGATACTTTCCTCAGGGAAAATTTGGTCAGTTACTATAACTTATTTTCTATTTATCCCCTCTCCCCATGGTTTCCCATTCATTTTGATTGCTTTCCATTCTTAAGAATTTTTTCCCTTGAAAATTTTAGGATTGGTTGAGCAGAGCTACTAATTGGGCCAAATTTAGTGCAACGGCTGGTCTTGGTGTTATCCATAGAGGCCATTTGCAGCAGGGGAGGTCACTGATGGCGCCCTACTTACCTCAGGGTGGGACTGGAGCTGGTGGTAGTCCTTACTCAGAAGGTGGTGCTCTCTATGCCCTTGGTCTTATTCATGCTAACCATGGAGAGGGCATCAAACAATTTCTTCGTGATAGCCTGCGCAGTACTACTGTTGAGGTGCTCATAAATAATGCTCATGTTCTTTTTTGCAGAACCAGAAATAACCTATGGTTATATTTAACATGAATTTTATGGCAGGTTATACAACATGGTGCATGTTTAGGTCTTGGTTTGGCATCGTTAGGAACTGCTGATGAGGATATTTATGAAGAAATAAAAAATGTTCTCTACACCGATAGTGCTGTTGCTGGCGAGGCTGCTGGTATTAGTATGGGCTTACTCATGGTTGGAACTGGCAGCGAGAAAGCAAATGAGATGCTCACTTATGCCCATGAGACTCAACATGAAAAGATTATTAGGTAAAGGTGTTTCACTTGACAACGTGTGAAACTTTGGCTTCTCTTGCTTTGATATTTATGATTGCTCAATATTTCAGGGGGTTAGCATTGGGAATAGCTCTTACAGTTTATGGAAGAGAAGAAGAAGCTGACACTTTGATTGAGCAGATGACTCGGGATCAAGATCCAATATTGCGTTATGGTGGCATGTATGCTTTGGCCTTGGCGTATAGGGGAACAGCAAACAATAAGGCCATTCGCCAGTTACTGCACTTTGCTGTGTCTGATGTGAGTGATGATGTCAGGAGGACTGCAGTTCTAGCATTAGGGTTTGTGTTGTACTCTGATCCAGAGCAGGTTAGTTCTCTCCTTTTCTTTTTATATTCCCTTGTTCTGAATTTCCTTTCTGTGGTTGTATCATTTTTTTGGGTTATTTTGTTGATATTTGCGATGCTGTATTTATTGCAGACTCCACGAATTGTTTCCCTCCTATCAGAATCTTACAATCCACATGTTCGATATGGAGCAGCTCTTGCTGTGGGTATTTCCTGTGCGGGTACAGGTCTCAGCGAGGCTATCTCTTTATTGGAGCCTTTGACATCGGATGTTGTTGATTTTGTTCGTCAAGGTGCCCTTATAGCAATGGCTATGGTCATGGTTCAGATCAGTGAAGCTAGTGACTCACGCGTTGGAACATTTAGGTAAGTCCGTCCTATTTATTTTGGACATGGATGGCTATATATTCGTTGTTTTCTAACATTCCTTGCGTTCTAGGCGACAATTGGAGAAAATTATTCTGGACAAGCATGAGGATACCATGAGCAAGATGGGAGCAATTTTGGCATCAGGAATCCTTGATGCTGGTGGCAGAAATGTGACCATAAGGTTACTTTCCAAGACAAAACATGATAAAATTACTGCAGTGGTTGGTCTTGCAGTTTTCAGCCAGTTTTGGTATTGGTACCCTCTTATCTATTTTATAAGCCTGTCCTTTTCGCCTACGGCTTTTATTGGGTTGAACTATGATCTGAAATCTCCAAAGTTTGAGTTCTTGTCACATGCAAAGCCTTCACTTTTTGAATACCCCAAGCCTACTACTGTTCCCACCACTACTTCAACCGTGAAACTTCCCACTGCTGTTCTGTCAACCTCAGCTAAGGCTAAAGCTAGGGCTAAGAAAGCTGAAGAACAGAAGGCTAATGCTGAAATTTCATCTGCTCCCGACTCTGCATCAGCTGCCCCAAGTGGTGGAAAAGGAAAGTCGTCTGGTGAGAAGGATGGAGACTCAATGCAGGTAATGCATTTTTTTTAATTAATAATTAATGAAGGCATTCCTTAGATATTTCTGAATTCAAGGCACTATTTAGAAGACTTAGACAGGGTTAGGTTGCAAATTTTCTTTAGGTTGCTTGCTAGTTGCTAGCATGCATATTATATGTATTTGTTTTGGGCATTGGCTGATAAGTCTGAACAGTATTTCTTGTTTTCTTTCTCATCATTTAGTCTGGATGGTTGGTACTGATTACTCCCTGTCCAAATTATTTGTTGCTAATTTTTTGTTGTGTGCGGGAGCTTGAGAAGTTTAAGTGACTAGTATTAAGTTAATATTTTTAATTAGAGGGAATAGGGATTGTGGATTGCAATTCTGTTACTGAAGTAATTTCTTCGTTGTGTTACAAAGTAGGTCTAAGACTTGGTATGTAAAGAAGGGGAGGGTAACTAAGTTGCTTGTAAACTGACTTTGCTGTGATTTGATCCTGGAGATCAAACAGTCCCTGATAGCTCTTGGTTGGATTGTTTTTGCATGCGGGCATAGTGATGGTAGAACTTTGTTCTTCAATGCAAAATTGATATTGTACACAAAGTATTGTTGTCTACAGACTGTTATATCCATGACTTATCACATGTATTTGTTTGCTTGATGACCTTTAAATTTCATTTTTTTGAAGGTTGATAGCCCAACAACGGAGAAGAAATCAGAGCCTGAGCCATCGTTTGAGATTCTGACTAATCCTGCAAGGGTGGTTCCTGCACAGGAGAAGTTTATTAAATTTTTGCAGGACAGCAGATATGTTCCAGTTAAGTTGGCACCATCAGGATTTGTGCTTCTCAAAGACTTGCGTCCTACTGAGCCAGAAGTGCTTGCTCTCACTGACACACCTTCATCTACCACTTCGGCTGCTGGTGGGTCAGCAACAGGATTGCAGAGTTCTTCATTAGCCATGGCTGTGGATGAGGAACCTCAGCCTCCTCAACCATTTGAATACACCTCATGAGTTTGGTCCTGATTCACTAAGTTCAAATATTCATCATGGTGCTTATGAAAATTGGTTCTTCTGAGGAGAGTAGCTACCCGAATGGATCAACTCTACTGCTCTGTTGCCCACTTGAAAACGAGTTCTGGGGCTTGGATTTTCATTTTTCCTTAAAGCACTGCACTGTGGTATTTGCTCCAATATGTAGTTAATGTGTGAACTGGTTCATATTTCATACTATATATTTTCAAGGTGGGGTGCAGAAGCAGCGTGCGGCCAATCTGCTGTGTTAATGTGTTTTTTTGTTTTTTATCGTTTCCGATTTGTTTTTGAAGTACTTATCCAATTTCTGGTCATCAAATGGGGGGCCAAGGATTCTATTTGTAGGGTAGTGGCACTGTTAAAGAGATTCTTTCTCTTTTTATGTTTACTATTAACAGCTCGAGATTACGAATTTCTGAAAGTGAATTTAAGCTCCCTTATCTCTTATTAAATCGTAGTTGGTAGTTGTCAAATTACAAAAGGAATTAGGATCGAGTTAGATTTATGATTTTCCTGGTCAATTTAAAATGAAACATGGTTGGTGGTGGACTGTGTATGAAAGGGCTGATGAATATGCGATTTGTTGCCAGGGATTGGCATTTGTTTGGGTTGTGATATTCTATTCTGCCTCATGCAACGTTATATGATATATGTGATCTTTACTAGCCTAGCTCTGACTCCTTGTTTATGCTGTGGCTGTTGATAGATATTAAGTGGATCAATAACTATGTTTATGCAAAATTTACTCATTTCCTATGGAGTCAATAAATTGAAAATACAACATTTAGCATATTGAGAACTCCAATTCTATTTTTTTTAAAAAAAAAAATTTCAAGTCCTAGATCAAATGTCAACGTTTTCCAAAAGAAATATTGCTTTCATGTTGTGCTTTACATAGTCAACTCTTAGATTCGAAACTCAAATATTCTGTCTGCCAGTATTCGAAACCCTTATATATCTGTAGTTCTTTCTATGATTAATAGACAATTTATATCAGGAAAGACAATAATTCATTAAGTACGAATTTAGTTCATCTTATTTTAAAGAAATGATAATTTTTTTTATAATTTTTGAGACAGATTTTGAAGATTGAGTGATTATTTCTCCAATTCTATTTATAGTTAATAATAATATCCGCACATTTACAAAAGAATATGTTTTTACAAAATTTAGTATTTTTAATTCTGAACATACATTTTTAAATTAATTTTTTAATTTATATATATATGATTTTAAAAAATCTTGGGAAAATTGGGACCCTAAGCGTTGGTGATTAAAAATTAGAAGGATTAGTTTATAATGCATTTTTTTTAAAAAAAAGAACTAAAGTTTTAAACTGATACAAAACTATTCTCTCGAAACTTGAATTGAGAATAGGTATACATATTAAAGTTTTTTTTTTTTTTATCAAAGATTAGTATCCTCCAACCATTACGTTGGTGATTGGCCACCAATTATACTTTTTGGTGTGTAACTGTCACTGATTTAATTTTCTTTTACATAAAATAAAAATCGAATACAAATTTTTCATTAAATAAATTATCCTCAATTACGAAAACTACAATTCAAATTTTTTTACACAAAATAAAAATAAAAATCAAAAGACAAATTTTCTTACTAAATAAATTATAAATTATTCTGAATTAGGTAAAGTGCAATCATATGACAGGAGGGGACCTTACACCACTACTTAAAGATTTGATTGTATACTTGAAAGAGTTTAATAAAGATTAACTAAGCGGAGCATATATAATTCAGTAGCTGACTCAACGATACATATAGTATGTAGTAGCAACATATATGCGTAGTAGCATTTATTACAGTACGATGATGAGATGAGATGAGAGTAAAAGCATGAGTCTATTTGTTGTTGTGGTGATGTGTCCCAGGAAGCTTCTCCTTAATTTTCTCTATTATTCCTTTCTTATGGGGATGGTTGTCCACAGCGGTGGTGGTGGTGGTGGTGGTGGTTCTTCTATGATCATAATCTTCTTCTGCTATCACTTGTGTACTGCCAGCAACACCACCTCCGTCAACGGCAATTCCAGTGGTGTCTCCATTAGTCTCCTTTTCCTTCTGAATTGGATCCTTGCTAACAGGAACTGCACCGTACTGGTTCTGATAGTGTGCCATTGTTCTATCCAATATATCTTTTCTTCTTTGTTTATTGTTTATAGATCAAAAAACTTCATACATAAAGGTGTTGGTTTAGTCATTAGTGAGATATGGTATGTGCTGCCACGTTACTATGCTTGCTACCATGTGTTGACAAATGTCGCTTCATATTGCTTCTCCCATAGCCACGTGGCTACCACCACCATTATTCACCTATCTTTCAAAAACCTCCCAAGATCTATAGTATAATCCTCATCAATAATATTTTGTAAATATTTATTGTTTCTTAAATTTCATTTCATTCTTTCTAATAAGAATGTAATGTGGTCAATATGATTTTGAGAAGATATAATAAATTATAAATAATTTTAATCATACTTTATCATTCCATATGAATGAAATAAAATATATTTGTTTTCTATTTATTTATTTTTTTGCATTTTTGTTCTTTCTTTCTCTCTAATTTCTTTTTATATATCTTTTATTATTATTTCTTATTTTCTTAATATATTATTCGCCTTTCCATTAGTTCATTAACTCATGTCCATATTTTCTGCCAAATACTTTGACCGTGAAAAATGTGACCATATCATAAATCAACATTCTAATTAATAGTAAAATATTACCGACTTACTAGCCAGATAAGACATGAATAATTTCATTTGACGGCAAGTAATAATGTTCTATTTTCTGAGTGAGTTTTCTAAATGCTACTATATATGATCCGAATTAGAAGGGTGTACTGTACGAGAAAACATGGCAAATGTTCATATCACCCGTGCTGTGCCTGCCAATGCGATCTAGGTATTATTATCACCAACCAACCTTCTTCGTCTGAATATAGTAACTAACCAAATCTTAATATACCAGAAAATTTTACAGAAAAAAAAAATAATAATAGAGAAACTATAGTGAAACCCTTATCACAGTAGGGAAGTATCGAGAGATGCAAAAGATAAAAAAAAAATATTGAATATACATGATTTTCCTCATCCCGTGGGAGAATCTGTACTGTACACAAGTTGGGGTAGTGGTATACATATTTTTTTTACTCATGATGTTCAGCTGGTGGTTAGAAATGATCACTGCATATGCGTGGTGTGTGTATCAAGTTGCATTGCATGCATATCCTCAGATATCTTGAAAACCAACTGATTGAAAAAAGCACATTGAAATTACCATTTAGCAGCCAACTAGGAAAAATGGCAGTAGTGAGAGAGTGAAAAACTTTGCAATTAACATTAAGTTGCTTTTCCAGTTCTGGCATTTTGTTGTATTGAGGTAGGCTTGGGGTTGAAAAACTTTGCAACTGCTTGATACAGATTCTCTTCCTCAAAAGGCTTTGAGACATATCCGTCCATCCCACATTTCACGCACTCATCGTATGTTGCGTGAATCACATCAGCTGTCATGGCCAATATAGGTATATGGTACTTCTTGTCTTTCCATCCATTTCCTTCACCACATTCACCATTCATCTGCTGCTCATTTGCCTTTGTCTCCATCATCCGAATTTGCCTAGTTGCTTCAAACCTGCAAATATTACGATCATGACACAAGACACGATTCTAAAAAACGTACGAATAATAATATAACTATTAAACAGGGAAATAATCAACAGTCAATGCAAACAAACATACCCGTCCATTTCTGGCATTTGAATATCCATGAAGCAAGCATCAAAATTGTGAGGCAACTGCAGCATTTCAAGAGCAGTTTTGCCACTTTCTGCACACGTCACATCAGCTCCAAAATTTTTTAATGCACCTGCAGCTACCCTCCGGTTTACCACATTGTCATCAACCACTAAGATTTTTTTCCCGCAAAGAAGGCTTCTTACAAAAGTGGAACCATTAGGATTCATGTCTTTCCCGTGTTGCCTCTTCTTCCCCGTTCCCAGAACTTGCTGAAGACAAGCAGCCACCATGCTAGCTCTTAGGGGCTTCATGATCACAGTATCGCTGAAACCTGCAGCTTTAGCTTTATCAAATTCATCATTACCGATGTTGGTCGCAAGAAGTATCATCTGAGGTATCTTAAATATATGCCGATTCTGTTTCCAGTCCAGTTGCCACACATTGAAGATCCCATCCTCTACACAAACCCATGAATCTTTCTCGACAAAAATAATATCGGGCTGAAATAATCTGCGACAACCAAGCAGTTTAACTCAGTGAATGAACTGAACACCACACATGCATAAAAAAAGTATTTTTATTCCACATCTTCAAATGGTATTCTACAAACCTGCATTTTTCATTTGAAGTCTAAATTGACATATTACAAGGATGCTGGTCAAACTAAACTAGTATTTAGAACAACCTTTATTCACTAGAAAAAACACTATCAATATCTTCAAGTAATAATAAAAAAACAGTCGATGCAATTTCTTAATATACTTCTTTATGAATTAGAACTTGGAATAATACAAGCAATATAACACGGAGAAATAGAATGTTTAAAATTTCAAGATCCACGTCAAGCTTTGCGAAGACCCATTCTATAACACTGAAAAAAGTAGCACAGTTTGTTATCAAGTTGAAGATAGCTCTCCCATAACATCACATAAAACTCCAATAGGGGAAAAAATTCATATGGCAACTTAGCATTTTAGTTAGACAAGACTATGCTACATATGCCAGCCTATACATGGAAGACCATAATCTGGTGAGATGCTAGCTGGGTATACAGTATGTCAGCACTCCCTGATTTAACTTAGAAAATGCATTTTAATGAAGATGGAAATTTAGTTTAAAGAGATTTAAGAATTATAATATAATTCATAAGCATATGTTAACAATAATTACTAAAATGTTGATACTGCTGTTGTTTATTATCACATTCAGTTTCTTCATAATTGACACCAATAAGCGAAATTAAAATCTTACCCCGAGGTCAAACAACCATTTTTCCCACATAAAGAAACAGCCTTATTGAAGCTATTTGCAACTTTAGCCTGTATCCCTAGTCTCTTCAGATGGTATCTAGTCACTGCTGCTCTAACAGGTTTTCCATCAACCACTATGGCTTTAAGCCCTCTAAAATTGGAAGGCAGATCTTCCAAATTATGTTTCTTCATGTCAGTTATTGCATTTTTCTTAATTGTTCCAAAATCTGCAGTAAATGAAAATGTGCTCCCAACCTGCGGTTGGCTTATGAAACTTATCTCACCACCCATTAGTTCGACCAGGCACTTACTGATACTCAAGCCAATGCCAGTACCACCATAATGTCGAGAGGTTGAGCTGTCTGCCTGCACGAAAGGCATGAAAATCCTATCTTGGGCTGAGAAAGGAATTCCAATTCCAGTGTCCTCCACACTGACCATCAAGGTGACTTGCTCATAAGATTCGCTTGCCACCCTTTTAACAGAAGCATCATAGAAAAATTCTTCATCGGCAATTAGATGCTTAAAATTGTCCCAGCTGTTCCGCTCATCAGCTGCTTCATATCCACTTAAAGTTTTGGAATTATAACCACCAGACATATGCACAGGTTCGTCCAATCCTCCGTTTAGAAATTTCTCAATTTTTCCATTCATCGTGGACATTCTATTTTCAGATAGATGGACTTTCACAAATACATGTCCTCGCTCAGTGAACTGCAAGATATTAATCAGTAATGTTATCATGGAGTACCTTGCTAATAAATTACTGGATAAAATAGAGAAAATGAACTCCAAGGATTCAAACACACTCTCCAAGGTAAGAAATTGTAACGAGTTAGATTAGAAGGACATTTCCAACACAACATGAATATTAGTAATGCAAATGCGCATTACATAAGACAAATTAACTTTGAAAATACCACTTACTTTAACAGAGTTGCCAACAAGATTTGTTACTATTTGTCTGAATCTCCCAGGATCTCCCATAACAATATCTGGAACTTTATCAGAAACAAACACCGCCAGCTATACTTCCCAAAACCATATTAAGTCCAAGTCAGAAGAATTGTGAATTGGAATCGCAGTAACAACATCATCACCCGATGATATAGGAACCCGGAAAGGTGAAACAGAGAGGAAAATGAAATAAAGTTGTCAATTAAAGAAACATGAAATAGAATTATGAAATTCTACAACTTGGATAAACCAAAATGACCTTTAGACCTTCACAATTGGTTTAGCAACAGTTATACGTACCTCTAAACCTTTGTTCCGAGACTTTTCAGAAAAAAGAGAAAGGACATCATCAAGTATGGAACGAATGTCAAATGGAACAGCTTCCAGCTCTAACTTGCCAGCTTCAATTTTAGCCCGGTCAAGTACCTCATTTATTAATGCTATCAAAGCCTTCCCACATGCTTGAGCAGTCTGGGCATAATCACGTTGAGTTGAACTCAATTCTGTCTTTAGAAGCAGACCAAGCATTCCTACAGAAAAATGGAGTTTAATGGCAGCATCACTAATGAGAAAGCAGAAGGTATGAAAGAATGTGTTTGAAAGAATGTGTTACTTTTTAGAGGGGGAGAGAGAGAATCTTGAAGTTACCTAAAATGCCATTCATGGGTGTTCTAATTTCATGAGAGACAGTAGCTAGAAACTGATATTAAAAGAAAAACCAGTTTTAGTGATCGTGAGTAATCAAAGGAACTAATGAACCGTGCTAACAGTATGCCAGGAAAAGTACCTGTGACTTGGCAACATGAGCTGCTTCTGCTCGCACTTTTAATTCCTCCATTTGATGAAAATCATCCTCTACTTTGACAATGTGATTTCCAGCACCATATAAAATATAACCCACTAATAAAAGAATTACAAAGAATAAGAATGCTGTGGTAAGTGCTATCCAATTTGTTGGTGCCTTCTGGTGATACCTGTTCAAAAACCTGATGATATGCATCTGCTGACCAAACATTGAAACTTCTTGTAGAAAATATACAACAGCCAGAAGCACCTACCTACATATCATTGTATGTTTCCTGTATGAATCTCCAAAATCAAGCTTACTTTCATGGACAAGAGACATATCACCTTCTTCGTTTTGGTTGCCATACATGATTAAGTGGTCAGTAGAGTTTGTGATATCATATACGTTCACCAAAATTGCTTGGTGACCAGCAAGTTGACCAAGTAAATTCTCCACGAGGGACTCAACGTCAAAGGATCCTCCAACATATCTGCTTCCAATTAAAATGTTTATTGAACACATGATGGCATAAAGAATTTTATGGGAAACATAGAGCCATTAGATTGAACCATAGTTACAGACTCATCATCCTCCAGGTTTTCTATAGAATGAAATTTCGGAATTCAATTTACAAATCAGAAAGGCCAAGAACAAAAGACTGGTAGCACAAAATAACTACTACAATGGAAGTGAAACAGAAGTGGCTGTCACATCTTTTATCTTCAGTGCAAGGAATGAAGTAGTAATGGACATAATAGCCAGAGTGCAGTCAGTCTTTTATCGACATTTATTGATATTTCATGCCAGAGCAACCATCAGGCTTACTCATTGAGACTTGGAACTTGGGAATAGGTCAAGTCTTCCTTAGACTTATTATTACCCTTATTTTAGAGAAAATAAAAGAAGACGTGAAATTACCCACTGGTGCTTTTTTTAAAATGCATCATTAATGCAATAATGCACCTACGATTTTAATCACCACTCGTATGAGCCACGAGACAAGCCACAAAAATATTTGTGAAAACAAACTTGACAAGCCAAAAGGAATTCACAAGGAGGACATACCCTGCAGTTGCTTTAATTCGCTCTTCCATTGTTGGCTTTGGAGGGAGCTTAGATTTATAAACAGGAAATGTTAAAACCACACCAAGATGATGAGACCCCAACAGCCTAAAAGGACTAGTGAGAACAGCTTTCCCAGTGGCCCTAGCCCTCAAAATATTTTCTCGGTCCTCCTGTAATGTATCATGCAAATGAGAAATTGCAGCTAAAAAGTTATAGACTGAAGATAACATAAGCAGAAACAATGTTGACAGGGTTAGAAATTTACCTCCCCGGACATCATATCAATAGATTCGAGGTAAGAGAGAGTTTCTTGCACAAATATCACCGGTGCATACTCATCTCTAACCAGTGAAGGCTCTCTTTCCATTGTCTTTATAACCCAACCATGTTGCTTCTCAAATGTTTCCCTCTCTGAGTTAACTACTCTTTGTGCATAGGCTACCCCACTGAGTAATGGCCGTTCAAATGCTGTCCTGGCTGTATACTCTGCAAAGGTTTCCTGATGAGCAATGAACAATAGTCAAGATATACAAAAATCTGAGTAGAAAGAAAAACAGCACAATTAGATTAGAAAGAAACATATAATGCAGATATCATAAATTAAAAAATTAAACCCAACAACATTCCATAACTAGTTCCAAATCCAAAGCAGAATGGGGAAGATGAAGCACAAACAAACCTGGTCAATGGCAGAAGGGGTTCTGTAGTAATGGAAGGTTGAAACAAGGATGGCAAGGGCATGGACATGGTTGACACTAACACTAAATTGATCTTGCAGCATTCTAGCCCTTTGATCGCAGAGGCTACCCAGCACCTCTTTCCTTCTGACTTTAGTGTCAGCATCCATTTTACTAAAGATGAAACAGCCAATTAGAGCCATGAGAAGGATCCACAGCATCAAAAACTTGGGAAGCCAGGCCCTATGTGCCTGAATGAAAGTGTACTTTCTTTTGCTCCCCGCTTGCTCATGTATCTTCAAGGCCATGGGATGGTGCCTCAGGCTCTTCATCTTCAAACCAAGACCCATCACCAACAATTTCTTTTCTCTCTGTCCGATTCATTCATTATCTATAAAAGTCGGAAGAAACCCCAAAAATAAAAAATAATTCTGGTTATTGCTTTTATAGGAGAACCTCAATTTGCTTAAAGTTGAAACTAGTACTAGCAAAAACACAGACACTTTTCTCTCAAGGTCACAGAACAAAACTCCATGTACGGCATCATTGCAGCATTGATTTGCGCGATTCAAAACTCAGAAAGAAGAACCAAAACCAAACTAGTAGAACAATGAACGATTGACCAGTTGGGCAAATTCTTTTTCTTTATTTTATCTTATTAAAGAAAGAAGCTAAGCCTATTGCAAAAAAGAAAAAATCTCAAAGCTAAAAGATCCAGAATTTAAAAGAAGAATAATAATTGAGAGACAAGCATGAGTCTCAAAAGATGTAAAAAAAAAAAAGGAGCTCAAATTCCAAAGAACCACCTTCTCCTTCCCCAACAGCCAATATTTGTGTGTTTAACAGAGTTTTGGTAGTTAAGGATGAGAATAAAAAAATGGAAAGAGAACTCTAATGAATAATCATGCTGAGTAGGCGTGAAACTAGTGTTTGCTTAAGGACAAAGAAGAGCAAGTTCCTCCATATAATAATCAAAGCCAGAGATTGACCCCCAAAAAACCATACACACACAGCGAAGCACACAACCCAATAAGAAAGAGATTGAGATGGAAAAAGGGGGGGTTCTTGAGACTCTTGAGAGAGAGAGAAAAAACCATGTTTACCTGTCTGTACAGGAAAGAGAAGAAGGTGGCTGTACAATGAACAATTGGAACCAGTTTGGTTTGTTTGGACTTGATCTGTGTGTGTGCCCTCTCTCTCTCTCTCTCTCTCTCTCTCTCACTATGTACTTGTTTGTTTCTTTATACCCTTTATTACTATACGTGTGGTTGCTTTGCTTTTTTTCTTTGCTTAATTTAAGCACATCAGAAAACTAAATAGAATTTTCACGATTTTTCCAGATACGGTGTTGTCCCCCTTCCACTTCACAGTTCACACACACAACACAAAAAATATAGTACACCAGTCAAGTCAAGCCCTCTCTCTCATTCTTTGTAACAATGCTAATGAATTTCTTTTCACACCATGTGTGTCTCACTCACTGTCTCCTCCCCAAATTAGTAATCTTTTTTTTATTTTTCTTTCAAGTTGATGATAGCTTTAGAAGTGTGAAGCGTTTGGTATAGAGCACAGTGAGTGAACTCTGAAAAACTATTTACCTTTTTGCTGTTTGTTTTCCACTTTGGAACTTGCATGTCTGAAAAATTGAAAGTTTTCACACTCTTGTTGGTTCTTCGCTGGAACCACGCACGACACTTTCATGCAACCCGAATCATTTTATTTTTATTTTCTCTCACCAGGGTATTTCTCAGTTCATCGTTTCCTTGTACTTTTCTGCCTTGTACTCGTGGATATTTGTTTAAATTCATTTTGATTTTGACCTGAGAATATTTGAGTTTATTGAGGGCGAGTCCTGATGTAGCGGTAAAGTTGTGCGTAGCCTGTTGGTATGGGTTCGAATCCAGAAAGCAAGGGTACGAAGTTTTTAATATTTGAGTTTATTAAGTACCAATTTAGGGATTATAAGAGTTTTTTAATCAGGGAATGATAAAATTATTAAAATTTTATTAATTTTTACATAATTTTTGTACACAAATGTATTGTGAATATAAATAATTAAAAATAAATGTATAATAATTATTTTTTAAAAACAAATTTTTAATATTTAAAAAAAAAACTATTTTATAAATCTGAACCAGATACGAAAAAACAGGTACAGAATGAGGTAATAATTGTCAGATACCAAAGACGGGTACGAAACATATATTAAAGAATCGAAAATTAGAAAAGTAATAGCCATCCCCGCTCCACTGAGTTAGGGTATCTAGTTCCAACGTTAAGAATTGGAACAGAGCAGAGAGAGAGAAAAGAGAAAACCAGAAACTGGAAATCTCAATCACAAATCTGAGCGATAATGACATGGCAACAAGGTGCGGATCTTATTCCCGCGTAAATTACCATAAACACCCTCCACTTATAAATCCACATTAAATTACTTAATTAAATTAATTAGTTGGCCTGTCTTTGCTCCTATTGTGACTGTGGACTGAACATGTTACCTTAGACTAACTCCGTAATCCATCTTAATCTTCTGCTACACTCACAATACAAACGGTTAATTTAGTTATTTTTAATTTCTCTTTGTCAAACTAACACAACATTAGTTAATGCTTAAATTGTTTGTATAAAAAGAACCTATTCGCGAAAAAAAGGAAGCATACCTCACTGCATGCTATGATGTTATTAATAAAAAATATTTATGGACTTTGAGGATAATTAATTTTCGTCAGTTTATCATTTTTAATGATTTTTGTTTATTCTCCCAACCATATCTCCTTGCATATTATTTTCTAAAAATGTATTTTCCTAAAGTTATTTCAACGCACTTTTTTTAAAGTGCATGTAGTAGTAAAATATATTTTTTTGGCTGCAGTACTATTTACTTTTTTTTTACATTAAAGCCGTATATTTGCCCAAAATTAAATTTGAATTCAAAAATATTTTTTATTTTTTAAACTAATCAAAATAAAAGGTTGACAGAATGAATCTAACCTTATGGGTTAGCCCAGTCAGCCTGCAACGAAGGTCAAACTAAGTTGAACAAAAATCAACATAAATACAAACGACTCTTTTTTTATCTTTCCCATTTAACCTCACAAACCAAATGGACTTATCAGATTAGTAATATATAATAAATATTAAGTAAAACAGATATGATATACATACAATAATTTATACAACACTATTTTATGTATCTATTTTTCTTTATCATTATTTATTACATTTTAAAACTTTTTTTTTCTTCTCACTTTTCTCCCTTTCTCTTTTTTTATGGTAAGATTTGTTGTACAAGTATAATTTTTTATTTATTGAACATAAAATAAGTGTTTACCGAAGGGATAGCTTCAAAGTAATATTATTAATTTAAGTATTCATTAGATACAATTTAAATGATTTTATCAATAATTATTAGGTGGGATAAATGCATAATAAATATTTTTTTGTCTTTGAAATTTTTTTTATATTTTTTTACCTGAAAGCAATTTTAATATTTTTATTAATTTCTAAATTGATCCAAATAGCCTCAATGGCCAGACAACCCGACATAGCACTGGGCTGAGCTTAAAAAATTTCACCCTTATAAATATACAAATTTATTTGAACTAAAAACTTGTGATAAATTATTATTTTTGAACGTATTAATGATATTTAAAAATTATGATAGTAATTTATATTATGATATAATGTCATCTTTAATTATTGATGATTTATTTTAAAAAGTATTGAAATTCAAGTTTGAATTAAAAAATATTGAAAATAATAGATTGAAATAAAAAGGAAATAAAGAAAAATTCCTAAAAGCATTTTCATTAAAGAAAAGCTAGTGGAAACGCTCTTGTTGAAGACTGATAGTTAAAAATACTCTTGTTTGATATAAAGAATTTAGTCTCCCAACTTTGCCATGGTAAGAAAAATAGTCATGTTAAATTTAAGAGAAAGGAATAAATTTACATATTTTAAAAGTTGGAAGAATAAATTTACCAATTTAAAAGTATAGTGATTAAAACTAAATTTGTCAAGAAATATAAGAATTAAAAATATATTATTGAAAGTCAAAAAACATGTTTTCTAAAATTAAAATATCTCTTAATAAGTTATTTTCCGAAGTTAACCCTTGTGTAATACATAAGTGAACTAATCTTATTTATTCTATTAATTGTTATGATTTATACATGACATATTTTTTTTGTTTTAATATTCTGGTGCATCAGAAAAGGAAATCTCGTCTAATTCAAAGTTTGATAAAAAAAAATAAATAAAATATAATAAAAATTTATTTTCACTAAAAATTGAATTCAAATAATATTTAAACAATTTAACCTTAACTTAAACATATATAATTTAGATATCACATTTTCTTTCTATATATGATCTACTTTTTAAGTAATAAATGGTCAATTTTGAATAAAAAAAAAAACTGAGCCTGTTTATCTTGAAAAATATATTACTTTTTTAAGTGCTCACTGCAAAAGTAAAAATAAAAGGCATTTTTACTTTAATGTTGATAGTTAATCGTGTAAATTGTTATGAATTAAATCGAAAATAGACAAACAATCAAGTCATTCATTATCCTGTAAGACGTATCGATTTTTTGTTAATCCATGAACTTTCTATCATCCACCTGATTATATTAATGTTTTCTTATTTGTGAAATGATATGAGCTCCTTTGCGGTAAAATAAAAAATAAAAAAAATTGAAAGCTTAACAAATTAGTTTAGGCGAAATGAAAGTTTAATTCCATTTTTATTTATTAAATGAAAACAAACAATTTCTTGATTGTAAATATTCTCATCCCCTCTTATAAAAAGTATTCTTATCCCCGCTACTCTTTTGATGCCAATTTAAATTTAAAAATCCGAGTCCTATGTCATACAAAACAAACAAATTAATGGTAGATATTGATCACAAACT
The DNA here is from genome assembly GCF_004193775.1 of Glycine soja. Classification (NCBI taxonomy): domain Eukaryota; kingdom Viridiplantae; phylum Streptophyta; class Magnoliopsida; order Fabales; family Fabaceae; genus Glycine; species Glycine soja. Next base: position 3,858,976 of record NC_041009.1, read on the forward strand.
ATTGAAAATGAGTTTTAAGGCAAGGTTTCGTTTCGTGTCCAAACAGAAGCTGAAAGAAAAGACGGCAACGAAGCGTATATATAATAAAACCCTGCCTCACCAAGGCAAAAGCCCCAACATGTTTAATAATGATAAATTATAATTGTTGATTCGTTTTTTTTTTCTTTCTCCTCTCCTTAATAAAAGCTTGAGTACATGTTACTTTACAGATGTTTGTAGTTTTTTTATAATCCAAAACCTCTCTTGCATGTGCTCTAATAATACCCAATTTACTTATTAAATATATATTATTTACTCAATGCATGTGGATCTTTCTAAATTTTAATACTAACATAATAATAATAATATATTATTATTATTTATAACTAATAATAAAAGTGATATGTAGTTTTTGGTTTTTATTTTATTTTACTAACTGCACACTCTTGTTTTATAGAGTTAACAATACACCTAGATTTATTTTTCTCTTTTCCTCTTTTATTTTATATTTTATTTTTTTAAAATGTATTTTTTCTCCTTGTAATAGTAGTAGCAACAACACAAAAGGAAAAAAAAAATAACAGCAACAACAAAACAATAATAATAATAATACATTACTACAAAAATGTATATTAGTGTCGATTTAATTAATACTAATAGCTATTCTAGATTCGGTGAAGCCATTATCTCAACCCTTGTGTTAATAAAAAAAACATCAATATTGAATAAAATAAAATAAAATAAAAAGGTTGTTATTGACAAAGGATGAAAACTTGTCTTTTCAAATTGTGGAAGCCTATGATAATCATGATGAGAATTTCAAAATCAGGTTGATACAATTGTTGAATGGATAATTGACCGTTATAGAAATGCATTATTGTTATTTATCTATTGACACATGATGACATGGATAACTTGCTGATAATGTGGATGACTCAACATATACACTATAGTTAGAATGTTCGAAGATATAAGATATTCATCAAGGGTGTAGATTAGGCATTTGGACTTAAGAAGGCTTAACAATAATGTCATTAAGTGAACACCTACAATTAGGAGAGACACATGATTTGGTGATATGTTTTCATGCAGTTGATAATTTCATTACAGACACAAAAGGGAAAAAAACATGTATTTTTCTCATTAAGACAATATTGCCCTACCCAAACAAAGATCGTGCACTTTTGCATAAAGATAAAAGAGCATCTTTAATGTTGAACCTTAAAGATAGATTTTAAGTTGTAGGTTTGATCTTCCCCATAGATCCAGTAATAAAGCATCCCTCAAAATCTTCATGATGGAGATCTAGTTCTTGGGGAAAAACTTTGAAGATTCGCACACTTTTTGAAAAAATATTGTTTGTGACATTCTCTACCCCAACATGCATATAAATGGAAAAAAAACACACATAACATATGGAATCTAATTAAATCAATTTTATTCATTAAAATCGTAAGTAAATTCACATGGGTAAAATGTCCACATTCGTATTAATTACCAAATTAAAAACTTATCAATTAAGGGTATGAAAATATTTTTGGCTCAAAACAAGGTCGTTCAAAGCTTCAAAGAATGAACTAAAGACTCAGCATGTGAAACAAAATGATAAAAATTTCACGTCTAGAACTTCATGCAATTAATACATAAACCTATGCTCCAATATCACATCCTACCAGAATATTATGTTTTAATTAACGTCATCTAACATAAGATTATCTATAGTCATCCACTTAACCATTTGCTCCCACGAACACAAAATTCAAGATTATCACAGGATCTAAACACAAACAATACATAGGAAGTGAGTTAACACATTCCTAACCAATAAAGAGAAAAATGACAACATAAATATACATATCATATAAATGAAGTACAGCTTACTTAAACACAGTTCACGTCATTTCACCACTTATCACGTAATATCACATCTCAACACCACACATCTCACACATTTTCACATCATTCACTTACTAAAGGATCAAAACACAATATCACTCAATCAAGCAATATCGACCAATACACAAGTGTTGTGCATCAAATATACTAAGATTCAGTCCTATATATAATGTGGTACCATGTCAGTAAAAAATCTTGTAGGGCACTTAGGAGTATACGACAAGACAAACCATACACTGGTAAGTCAGGTCACTCTCACTAGGTAAAATCACAGGGAGACCAGTTAGGGTCACATTGTTTTGTAAGAATACTCCAACCATGTGGGATCGACACAAGCTTAAAGAAACATTCAAACCGGTTATATTTATTCTTGAGGCCTAGACTCCGAAGAGTCTATCAGGATTTCTCCCTCCTGATTCAGGTCGAACCCAAAAAATATTTTAACACATAAACTTTATCTATAAACTACATAAAACATACGACTCCTTAATTATTCTCAAAATAATTTTAACTCGTTAATGTCACATTTCCTTGTTCAAACAGCAGCATTTATTACATCGCATGGAAATTAATTGGATTTATTACATCGCATGGAAATTAATTGGATTTTCTGTTACGCATGTCATGGCCCTGAGTAAGGGGAAAAAATTATAGAATAGTTTTATATTATCTTGTAACATTTTAAATTATTAAATAAAAATATTAATTTACTTCTATATTTTTAAGATATTAAATATATTATTATTATTATTATGATTAAATCTCTATAAATATTAAAACATTGTTTCTAGAACTCATCTAAAAAGATACGTATAATAGTATTCATAATTCTTAATTATAATAAAGCGATGCCTTTATCCCAACCGAGGAAAAATAGTTAAGTTTCTTACATTTTATGAATTGAATCTGATGTCAGATAAGATGACAGAGAACTTGGGAATAATAACTGCAGATATCATGTAAATTACTGTATGGTTTATAAAAAGGACAAGTAGTGGTGACATTCAGCCTTCAAAATTTTTCTTTGTCTAAGAAAGATAGAAAAATTATTGATGCTTGATTGATTGACAGGAAGCTGACTTCTTCACGAACTGAGTATTGTCTTTTCTATTTTCTTTGTCGAGTGTATGGACATGTTCACGATTGCTTCACAACCACTGAGGGCAGCGACGACGTGAAAAGGGGTTAAAGAAGGGGTCAATAATAATAAATTCATAATAACAATACCAATTATAATGATAATGATTATAGACAGAGAACTTAATCAAGCAATGCTATATATCAATCAATATATGCACACACCAAATATCTTATTAGTTAAGTTATTATATTAAAAATATCTGAATATAAACTTAATTAGCCGAAAGAAAGGTAAGAGTTAAAGATTGATGCTTTTAATTTAGCTCAAATTCGCCCTAACCAGCAAAAGAGGACGAACCACAAGTACCAGAACATAACCCACTTTGATGAGTTAGTTTGGTTGGTTGATTTAATGGCTATATCTATGCAATTAGATTTGAAATAGTAGAGCATAGATTGGTACCCGTAGAAAAGGAATGAATATCTTGTGACGAAATACGGTCAAGATTGCATGGGGACCATTGTGTTTAATTTTACCCTTGTCTAAAGTTGATAGATAAATGTTCTCTCCCCATTAAAAAGTAAATTAATTTAATTTTAACATGAAATGAAAGGCACAACAAGGACTCAACTCAAGAGTGAAGATGGTACCCTTGCTTTGGTTTGTTGTCCTCTAGTAAAATTGGCCTATCTAATATCTATAATATCTAGTTTTGGTGCCACTCAAAGTGTGTAAATTGTGGTGTTGTCGGCCATGTGGTATGCTAATAAAATAGGGCGAAACAAAAGTGTATGTTTTGGGTGTTAATATATAAAATGATAATGTCTTGGTGCCCATCATCCACCAATCACATGGGGCAGGTGCCCTTGCTTGCATTTCCATGCATCATCCCCTCCTAATGTCTTTCCTCTGTTGTGGTCCCCTTAGCTTCGTGTCGTTCAGCCATATGACCCCTTTCACTTTCTCTTTCAGCTCACTATGGATCGATACAATGACCATCACATTAATTTGCATCTCTTATTCCTCCTCTTTTTAATTTACACACCACTTTGTTCTAGTTTTGTATTTGTTTCTCCTAAATTTCTAGTTGTTAAAATTAGGTATTTTTTCTTATACTAATATTTTATGAAATAATGAATGCATGTGTAACCATGATATTTATTAGTTTGTATAAAATAATAAAGAAAAAAAATATAATATTTAAATAAAATAATATTATAAAAATTTAATTAAAATGTAATAACAGTGGTTATACTATTATTTTTATTTAAATGTATAATAACTTAATTAATATTGAACTTGTGAATCACATATGTATAATAAATTTATTGATACCCGATTAATATAAATCAGTTGGTAATATATATTAAGCTTGTGAAGAGAAATTAAATTTGATCAAAAAAACTTATCTTTTAAAAAAAGACAAATTTAAATATGACCAAGTCTTAAATCAAATATTAATGTTATAATCGGTCTAAAACAACAAAACTTATCAAATGTGTGATAATTTCAACATAGCACATGTTCGTTAATTTTATAATAACTAAATTATAAATCCTACATAGAATTATTTCTAATTGACTTAAAAATATTCTAACTATACATGAAAATCAAAATCATTATAAAATTATACGTCTTTTTCGTTATCAATCTATATAAATTAATTAGCGTCATATCACACCTTTGTTATATTTTCATTAATTATTAAAATATGAGAAAATAAAAAACTTAATTTTAACAATTGAAAAATTATGTAAACCAAATGCAATGCTAGTAATTAAAATAGGAAGATTAAAAATATAGTGACAAAAAATGTAAACTAAAAACTTTTTTAGCATGCTCACATATTTTTTGTTTTTTTAAGTAAACATTTTTTTTTGTTGAAGTCCAAATATGTTAAGTTGACACCATCATTCACAAAAATAAAATATAAATATTAAGAAGAATATCCAATGGGGCAAAATATTCTTGTGGGGAATCAAATCATTTGCAGCAGATTAAGCCATAGTATCATAACTCAAGTGGATATATTGTTGGAATTTTAAGGGATTATTATAAAATATCAATAACTATAAAGAATATATATATTACGTTATATTATCAAAAATAATTTTAAAAATACTTAGATTCATAATAATTCATAAAAAAAGTATAATTTAAATCTGTAGATAACTTGTGACTTCATATTTTTTCCTCAACTAGAATTTTTTTATTTTTTAATGAGACTATAATGACATTTACTCATTTAAGTCTGTATTATTGAGTTGTCTAACAGATTCATTTAATTTAATCACGTAAATAATAAATTACTAATATAATTATTTTATAATATTAGTTAACTTAATTATTGAAATAGAAAATTTCAACCTATATATCACTTTGAATAGGAATATATAATTAGAGAGACATGCAGAATTTTTAGTTTTAAACTATTTGTTATTATTTTCAATTAGATGGCAACGTTGGAAATAGAAGGTAGGCGCCAGCAAAAAAAAAAAAAACAGAGTTGGCATGCATGGTTCACAAGTCTAATAAAGTAATTAACAAGGGTTTTCTAATAAAATCCGTGACGATAGTTATGGATTTCATAGTAGAGAAGAACGATTTGCTAGGTTTCATTTCAACTAATTCAGTCCTTTTTTTTTTTGGACAGGAACTAATTCAGTCCTAATCATATGTTCAATGTAATCTAAATAAATCCAGTCTTTTAATTAATGTTCCAATTTTAAATTTTCAGTCCTAATCATATGTTCAATGTAATCTAAATAAATCCACTCTTTTAATTAATGTTCCAATTTTAAATATTGTTTTTCCTTTTCTTAATTAAAACGAAGGAAAAAATTTATTCCAATGATCCACTCAATTTATATATACGAATATGGTCCTGGTGGTCTATTCCGTTTGTCCACAAAATGATTTATTAATTTGAAAATGAATCGTCGAGATTATAATTTATTTTAAATTTTATATTATATATATATATAATTTATCATAATTCTGAACTCTTAATTTTCTAACTAATTAAGTATAATTCATTTTTTTAAAAAAATAAATATAATTATATTTTATTTTCTAGAATACATCACCTCATTTTACACGAGTTAAGTCTATTTTGGAGACTTGTTCTTATTCTGACATGAGTTTGGCTTTGATTATAAAGTGTTTTGAATAAATTCAAGATCTCCAGTCTTAAAAAAAACTCTTATTAGGCTCTATTTGCACAACTGAATTAACTTTACATCTGAAAATTGAATATTTATTAAAAAAATATTTATTGCAAAATTTTCTGTATCATAGTAGTTTTCGTACTTGACAGCTAATAGAATAATTCTTCAACTATAGTTAGACGTCACAACTCTCCGGAACTTCTCCTATCAAGGGAGGATGCAAGAGAGGAAGATTTATGGGCATTACTACCTCCCAAATAATATATTATTGAATTTATATGAAAAAACTTTAATTTTTATTAAAAGGCTTAATTTTATATTTTATCATCTAATTATTATCATTTTGTGAATTTTATCTCTTAAGTTTATTTTTGTGATTTTATCCTCATTGCATATTTTACCAAATCGATTAAATGTGTAATGAAGTGCTGAGTTGTTAATTTATGTGAAATGACTTTGTTTTGTTATTAAAATATATAAAAATTGAAAAACATGACCGTGAAATGTGCTAAAAAAAATTGAAGGATATTTTTTTTAATAATTATGTCAACCTTCAAAATCTCCCAATTTTTTTTTTATGAATTAACTTTTAGAGGTACCACAATGACAAATGACTTCCTTGAGTTCCGCCTCACCAAATTTACAATCAACAAATCATTGTCTTCCCTTGATATGTTTTTAAATTTGACACTATCTAGGGTTGGCCTCTCCCATTGGGTTTTACTAAATCTAGCCTTAGAATTTTTTCATGCCTCTTCTTTGACAATCAATGACTCCTCCTTCCGCATACCATCCACATCCACGCCTCTAGTCAAGTTTTTTCTCCTGCTTCAATTGACCACAGTGTGATAAAATTTAGAATTGTAATCCCCCTTTTGAGCCACTTGAATCATGATTTTTGTTTGAGTATATATGGATTCACTAAACATGACATTCCTTCAAAAATCTTCTTGCATACTCTTCCTTGAATCATGATTTTTGTTTGAATATATATGGATTCACTAAACACCACATTCCTCCAAAAATCTTCTTGCATATCCTTCCTTGCTTCTAACTCTTCCACGGACAATCCACCCTCTTCCTCCTTTTTATCCAACTCATTCACATTCTTCAAAATTCTAGCAATTTTTTTATGAATATTGCCAAAATGTAGCCGGTTCCAGTCCTTCAAACTTCCTTTGAAACTCTTCAACTTCTCCTTTAAAATAAAGTCACCCCTACCACATATTAATTTTATCACATGTCTCCAACGTACACATAGCTCACAAAGTTTTTGTCTTCAAGCCAACAATCAAGAGACGTAAATGATTTAGACCCCAATCAACATTAACATCCTTCAATGAAGTCTATTAAAAACTAAAAAATAAATTATAATCATGTTACATTTAACAGAAAACACCATTTATGATATAAAACTGCTATTCAAAATAACTAATTGCCCGCAAATATGTTGGGTTATGGCGATGTAAACTACAGCCCTATGTATTGGTGGCATTTAGAAAGTATAACGTAACCCGTGACAGAAAAAGAAAAAAAGAAAAGAGAAAGGGGTGTATATATGTGTGTGGCTTTATTGATTAGGCCATATATGACGATGAAATAAAATTATTGGAATTCTAATGATTACAATAAAGAGAAAATGTGACCTTCCAAGTTTCAATAGGGTCATATTCTGTAATGCGGAAGTCAAGATTCATTCTAATTCCATCCTCACAACATATCTTCTCAGACCCGGCAAAAAGCAAAGATATACTTAAATTTAATATATTAGCTTGAAAAAAAAAATCTTAGATGCTTTTCACTTTTTTCCAATTATTTTGTTTTTAATAGAGAATAATTTGGGTGAGTTAATTATGGAAATTCACTATTAGAAGGATATGTCTCAAGGTTCAAAGGTTCAAACAGCAATAGTAAAATGTTTATTTTATTAGCTTAATGAATGAATATACATTGTTGATGTATTTTTTTTACTGTGTCAATTAATTAAAAAATATGTTTGATATAATCTTATTACACACATAACCATAGTCATCAAATTATTATACGTGATAATTTGAAATTAAATAATGATATAAACATATTTTACGCACTAATTATGTATTTTTTTTTCTTACTTTATCATTGAAGTCTTCACATTAACAATGACATATGAGGGTATCTTCTTATAAAAAGATACGATTTTGATGTTTACAAATTAAATTAACCTTCGTTGACTTATTTTTAACATGATCTAGAGTGAAAAAGTTTTTTATTTGATTAGAAAGAATTGAAAATTATCAGAACAGTCAGTCTTCCATTAGAGCTAGATAGGCTTAATTAATGCTTAAAATAATAATGGGTTTTAATTAGACTAGCTTATAATGGATTGAATCAACCACGAAAACACTAATTATTGTATAAAAGTAAAGTTCTTTGCAATATGTTTTCATACAAAGAAGCAAAAGTCTAAGTGATGATGCATATGTAAAAGGACGTTTAGATTATGTTGAGTACCATGACCCCAGTGGCTTTACTTATTAACGAATATTTAAAACACCATTAAAAAAATACTTTAATTAATTAAAATACAAAAAAATAAAACAATATTTTGTGAGATAAGAACATGTTTGATCCAAATATAAAAAGTGAGTGAGAGAAATAAAGCAGCAGGAAGGAAAGGAAAAGAAAAATACAGTGAGTAGTCAAGATGACTTTTTGAGCTAAAAGGCAGTGGACCCAAACCTGGAAAATTGACGAGTGTGAGAACCTTGACCAAATTAAACACCAGGGCCAGGGCGTAACCAAAAGCAACGCAATGCCTGAACTGTGTATTTTTATTTGTTACCACTATAATTAGAATTTTAGGTTCTCTAATGATATCCTAAAATATATTTATAAGTTTCAATTCTTTAAATATGTTATGAATTAATTCTTAATCAGAATTTAATTACATTAAAAAAATTTGTGTCTTTTTAAGAGTGTCTTATGTAGAATCAAACTTATACCCTTTTACATTGAGTGTCTGAAACTGTGTATGTGTATGTGGGGTTGGCAGTTCTATCTCACTTCATAACCATGCATGTTCTGTTTCGTTTAAGTGTAACACTTACACTCATCTTTAGGAAACGTGCTACAATTCGAGTTACTTTTCCTTTTTCAACGTCCTATCTAGATGAAAATGGTGGGAAAGTTATCAAAATGGGATAATTTATTTTATAATTTATCAAACATGAAAGCCAATTTTGAATTAATATTTAATAAGGGTAAGTCATAAGATTTTTTACTATTTCTAACAATGAAAACGTTAAAAGATGGACAATATTTTTAATAAAAGTCCTGAAAAGGGAAGATTTCTGTTTTTTTTTTTATTTATAAGAAGTCCTAAAGTAATTAACCACTTTAAAGTTGTTCAACTTTTTTTAATTATTTATTTGAAGTCTTAAAATGTTATATGACTTCAAAATCATCCTAAATTTTTTATTTTTAAATTAGTTTTAATTCTTAATTTCTAGCTTTTTTTTCAATTTTTTTTATTGTTATTTTTACTAATATTAACAAATAATATTAACGGATGAAATAATACTAAATTCTTTTTAAATATTTTTAATTAATTTTTACACTTATTTAACTAAATTAATAATTTCATACAGTATTATTAATTAATTTTATTTGATAAAATTATTTTAATATTATCAACATAAAATAATTTGGTAATAAAAATAATCGTTAAAATAAAAATAACATAATACATTAATATAAAATAAACAATACAAATTAAACATAAATATAAAATTGTAAAGTCTAAACAATATTAGTCGTTAATTTAATTGTATTATGATTATGTGTCTCAGTTTTACACAATAATCATTTTTTTATGTTTATTTAAAATTAATTCTTTCATCTCATTATATATATAACTAGTGAGTGACTTTTTCATTGTGTCTCATGACTTCGAAGGATATTACTTTTTTTATTATTTACATTTAAGTCTTTTATTTACATTATTTTTCTAATTTACAAAACAAATAATAATTCTTAACCTTAGTAACAAAAGTATAAAAATATTAAATGAAGCAGTATAAAAATATAAAAAATATATTAAATAAAACAATATATAAAAATATTAAATAAAATAATATATAAAATTATAAAAAAATTAAATAAAAATATAAATTATAAATATATTTTTAAAAAAAATTGAACGATTTTTATGACTTTTGTTAAAAAAATAATCAAAATCGTCCATCTTTTTACGATTTAATTATCGGAAGTTGTGAAAATCTTATGACTTATTCTTATTTAGATATTAATTTAAAATTTATCATCATTTGATAAATTACCAAACAAATTACCTCCTTTTGATAACTTTTCCGAAAATGGTATGTAAAAAATAAACCCTTTAATTCTAGGGTATATGTTTTTTTATGTACGAACGTACAAAAACAAGTAGTAAGATAAATATAATTGCATATAATATTAGGTATGATGTTAATTCTTTAGTGTTTAAACAATAAAACTGTCGGCATAATAGAATCAAAGACAGATGGACGTAAATAGATTTTGATTACGAAATACGGATCAATTGCATGTACTAATGTCACCGAATGTCATGTGAAATAGAAAGATATTATTATAATAATTATCTTTAATACATCTATTCTCTTCTCTTTTTAAAGATAAAATTCATGTTATTATATATAAATTAATATAATTTTTGTTGTGTAATAATTATACTTAATCATGCATATTAAAAATAATCTATAAGATATCATAATTACAATATGAAAAAGTAAGTTATATACTGATCATCATGTAAAATGATTTCATATGTAATTATCCAATCACAAGTTATCCGGCATAACATGCCGGAAAATTTTTATAATAAAAATCATATGATGATAATTTTTTATTGTTTGATAACATAAAATTATATATATATATATATATATATAATTAATCAAAATGAATATCTTTTTCCTATTTTTTTAAAATCTGTCTTAATTTAGTAAGGTTTTGTTAACATACTCATCTCTGGTAATTAACCCATAAATTTAGAACTATTTTGGTAGTTCAAGATTATACAGTTATTTTCCAAGTTAAAATTAATTAAAAGTCTGATGTTAAGAAAAACAAGATGTGGGCCGACATTAATTTTTATTTTTTTTTATAGTTGTAGGCTTGCAGTATTGCGGTGCATTTGAATAAAAACATGCAATTTTCTTTCGCATTATAGTTAATTTGTGTGATGCACTTTTGGGTTTTCGTTTAACTAAATAAGTGGTCTCTTTTAACTTTTGCATAAATTATTATTTTAGAGTTCAAAAAATGAGAATTGAAATCCATCAGTACAAAGTCAACTAATGCGGGTCGAATATTTTGCTAAGAATGGAAGGTTGTTATAAAAGGCTTAAACTATAGCTTTGTCGCTGTTTGATTGTCACAAAGCTTTTGGACGAGTAATTTATCATCAGCAATTTATCTTTTAAAAATCAGTAATACGGATTCGAAAGTCTAACTTGTGTAGCATATGTTTTTATGTTCTTAATTAAATCAGAGCATTTAACTGCTTAATTTTTTATTTAAAAAGAAAACTGCGTAATTTTCATACATCAATAATCATAAACTTTTAAGATTAAAAACACGCACCTGATTATGAGGGTGTTTGTAGTAACTTCTATAGAACTTGTTTAGACTTATAAGTATTTAAGTAGCTGGTATTTAATAAATTTTCAATAATTTTTTAATTTATTTTAATAAACTTAAGGGGTAAAGTTTGTTAAATACTTAAAATAACTACTTATCCAAACACGCCTTTAACCTTTTTGCTTGATAACAAACGTTTTGCTATGTAAGACAGAAAGTCACTTCAAACAATAGCCTAATAGAGTACTCCTGAAGAACAAAAGGATAAAGTGTGGGAATCCGAATTATGGTTCGAAACTTGAAACTACATAAAGGTTAATTCGCTAGTTCAATGAAGACTTGCAAGAGAATATATGCCAAAATTTTATTCTTAATTTTCACCAAGGTACAAAAGATAGAATAAACGATCCCATAACATACCAAATCTGTCGCGAAAGAAAACCAGTGTTGGCATCATCTTTTTCATGTATACTTCATAAAAAGTATTTTATTTTTTTCAAGAATGAGTATTTTAAAGACATTATATACTATTTTGTTTTGTTGATTCCAATTGAAAAACCTCTAAAAAGCCATTAACCTTACAAAGGTGAGTCAATAGTCAAGACTGATATAAATAGAAAGTGCATTTATGCATATATATATATATAACTTACATATAAAGGTGGGATATAGCAATAAAATAAACTTTCTGTTGATGAGAGGACAAAAGCTCAAAGTGATGTTACTTATAAAATTGATTTAACTATATTGCTTTGTATAAATTGATTAATCTCATGCCAAAAGTTACTTAAATTCCCTAACAACCAAAAAAGTATTTCATTTTAGATTGGTTAGAAACAAACAAAACTCAACTGGATGATCTTGAAAGGATTCGCAGTTGGAGGTAAAATTAGGTCGTGCACCTAACTATTTTAACACCTAAACAAAGACTTCTTGCTTCATAATTAAAGACAGAATTTACCAGTCAAGTTTTTGTGCTTTAATTTTCTTTATGAGCTGCTAAGATAGTGGGCTCCTGCTCTACATAGGAAGCAATTTAACTCCTCCCTCCGTGAATTATTTTAATTATTAATCAATGAATTTCTCATTTTTTTTTTCATTAGTCAAATTTCAGGATGTCTTCACTCTTACTGTGAAACTAATCCTTATTTAAATTTTACTTTGTTGACAAAGTGCTTCGAGTGAATTTCAAGTCCCTGCAAATAAATTTCTTTTAAATGATAATTGAGGGAATGAAATGTTAAAAGTGAATGCCAGTTAGATTTGATGTATTCTTATTACGTCATGAAAGAAAACGAAACAAAAACTGATAAATCTAAATTTAACTAAAATTAGAGGAAGAATTAATGAGATGCGATGGATAGAATTGTCCTCTTAATTGTTTTTTTTGGGGGGGATAATGATTGATGACTTATGAGTTGTCTAAAATATAAAGTTCATCTACCCAATTCTTCCAACTTCCAAGGCTTTTAGGCTAATAATTTGAAGTGCGTGAAGGTGAAGCCGTTCATAAACAGACCCAGGCGTGAAAAACAAATGGACTGAGAAATGAATAAGAACGACGGATGCTTGATGAAAACGTAATTTGAAAGATGAAAAGTGAGTGATACTCAAAGGATTAACCCATGAAAAGTGTTGACATTTTTAGATATTAATTTATCTGTGGGCGTGTTTATAATATTTAATCTCCACTCTTAACATTAAATCAATCTATCAATAGGCCCAGCCCTGTGAAAAAGCTTCATTCATAACAAGAATCCAAGGTTCACTCAACCTTCCATTCCATGTATAGATATAGAAGAGAGTTTTGTTAGGTGCACTCAACATTCTTTAAAAATGGTAAAACTGTTTTTGTTAATTTCTCACCTTATGGATCAAGTTGATCCGTAAGTTAATTTTTAAGACTTACGGATCAACTTGATTCGTAATAGACTTACGGATTAAGTTGATCCGTAAAAGAGTTAATCCGTAAGTTTTAAAAATTAACTTACGAATCAACTTAATTTGTAAGGGATATTTTTATCTTTTCGTGGTTAGTACTGGATGCATCAGCAATAATGCGGGGTGCACCTAGCAGCACTCTATAAAAGAATGGGAAACTGAAGTCATACAGTCCAATTAGTTTACGAGAGAAGCAGTTATGGATCCCATTTTAGTACATGCCTTGGGCCCAACATTCGTTCCTATGACGAAGCCCATGTGGAGTAAATTTAAATTTGGTAGTCTCAGAACACTATTTCAGTATTTCTTTCTTATCAGTTATCATTCTTAATTTAATAATTGTTTTTTTCTTAAAAATTTAGTCATAAAACAAGAATATTAGAAAACAAGTTCTGCAATAATAGAGATCCTTCATCGTATATAAAATAATTGAATTTATAACGATTTTGCATAATAACGTTATTTGAATTCCTCTCTAGTTCCTTTTCCTTACTGCCCCTGAATTGTGCTTATTCACTTTCTTCTTCTTTTTTGTAATTGCATAGGATACCCTAAATAATTGAACATTGCCATTGATGGCTGGCTTTAATATCTTTCAATTAATGAATAAATATATTGGAAAAGTCAAAATTAATCAGAAAAAAATAAGTGACACCGTTGAAATAACAATCAATTACGTGTTAAAATAATTAATATGCATAAATATGTTTTCAAAATTTCCGCCCACTACTAATTAAACAGGCGAAGGAAGAAAATAGCATCAAAGTGGTTTCATTTTAGTAAATGTAATTATCTCATAGCGACACTCAAATTATTTATAAAAAATCAGAAAATATTATAGGTTTGATAAATTTAACATTCCAGCACCAACTAGAGTTTCGTCTATTTCTGAAAAAAATTATAATGAAAATCATACAATTTTTAATTTTAAAATATAAATGTATGATTTGCGAAATCACTCCGATTGGATGAAATAAAGAATTTTAGCCTTTTCATTTCATCCAAAAAGCAGAGCCTCCTTAAAATTTTATTTACATTTGACATCTCTCGGCGCTTCCTAAATTGAGGAGTTAGGAACACATATACGAGTGCAAATGAAAATGAAAGGCAGACATAGCTAAACATACATATAAATACATGTTGACATGCGTATGAATATGATTCCCACCACCATCATCTCTATTTTTGTTACTTAAAATTTGATTAAGTTATGAAAATTAAATTTTGATATATTTAATTTGAGATGAGTAGAAGAATTAGTTTAAAAGCGATTGGAATATGAACAAAAGTTCAAGAAATGAAACTATATAATCGAAGGGAGTAATTTTTATTAGGACTAATGATTTCAATAATTTTATTCATGCATGTGTGATTGGAAAGCGTTGGAGAGCAAAATATTACTTTGACAAATCAAAAATTTTCTTTACACGTGTTGAAATCATAGAAGTCTATAAATAATTCGATTGATTGTCAATTTTCCGGAGATTAAAAAATAATCACTTAATTCCTCAAACACCATCAACCTCTACCATAAAAAATTGGTTAAAGATTCACTAGTCATTATGTATGTATTCAGTTCTAAATCATATCACATGAGGAAATTTTGCGCAGAGTTCCATTACCATTAATGGGTGGCTCTATGATTTCTTATGTGCATAGACATCCCAGGTAATTCAATCTTATGGTTCTTCATTATCTGCATATGATCTTTTTTTCTTAGAGTGCACATTTTGTATGGGCTTTTAGTTTAATGTTTATATTCAACTGGCCTGGTTATTGACAAGAACTTATTAAATTCATTGTTTGGGCTCATAATAAATTAAAAGTTGCTCCTGCTACTCAGCCTAGAGTAATCTTTTATAAATTCAAATCTATTTATTTTACTTCACATTTCTGAACTCTCAATTTTTTTTCATCTTTATTTTTTCTCAAAATTTACTTTTTCAATTCCTATTTCTTCAAAATCATTTAAAAACTAATCATTAAAACGAAAACACTTTTATCAAAATTTTCTTATTACTAATACTATGAACTATTGTAACAAAAATGAATAACTCTATTAAAATTATAATCGTAATTCGTATTAAATATTAAACAATTCTTTGATAAGTTGAAAATTATAAACTTTTTTTTAAAAAAATTCATAATAAAAAATAAATTTTATATCTTACCTTTAAACATTTATTTGTTAATAAAATTATTTAATAAAAATTTCTTTACTATCCTAAAAATATTTTTCTTTCAACAAATAAATACAATTTTTAGGATTAATAGCATGTTAATTTGGACTGTTGATAGTTTTGTTTGTATATATGCATTGCGATTCCCAATGACATTGTGTCCGTGAGGTGAGGATATGTTGATAACGAAAGCATACGATTCAAAATTCATTCACGAGAAAGATAAGCATCTTACTCTTGGTATAAAAGGTTTAATTATGCCTTACATGTTAAAAAAAGGTTTTAATTATGCAATTTTCATGGATTCAACTGTCATAACCACACGTGCAGATTGAATTGATCCCATAATTGTAGAAATTGATCCCTCCATTTTTTTTTTAATGTACATAAATTATATATATTTGTAGAAGTTGATCATAATTTTACAGAGAGAGAGAGAGAGAGAGAGAGATGTGTTAGGAAACAAAAACAAAAAAATGATAAAAAGTTCGAATAGACTAGACAGAAGATAAAACAAAGCGAAACCAGAAAATGCCAAATTGTTTACTTTGACCCAAAATCTCGATATAGTAGTACCACCACCATGGAACCATCCCAACCCAAGCATGCAGCAGCACCAACATTGCTTAATACTAAATAATAATAATATACAACATCATGAACAATATTAGCTGACATAAAAAAACAAAACCAGAAAGAAAGTGATTCATCCAAAGTCAAGAAGGGGTTGGGGTTAAGGGTTTGTCTTCCTTGTTACTACTAGTACTCAAGTACCTGCAAAGGACCTTACATTTGACTGCACTGCCATAGACATAAAAGCCTGGCGCAAGCATAATTCTGACCAGAGCAGGGACCAAGTTGGAAGTGGCCTTGTCACCACCACCCATATCCTCCATGTAAACCGAATCAAACCTTACTCCTTTCTCCACTCTAAATATCGGCAGACTCGGGTGCAGCGAGTTGGCCAACAAGTGCACCTTCCACACGCTCTTTGAGGCCCCAAAGAAGGCCTGCAAGAGTGCCTCGGGCCAGGCCCGGTTCCAGCCCAACATCGCCACTATCTCGCTCATCTTCCTGTCGCAAAACCTGCTGAACTCCTCGCTGAAGTGCCTCGTTCCTTTGCTCAGCACCTCCTCCCACGTCAGCCCGTGAACCATGTTGAATGACTCGTAACTCGCCTCGCATCGCTCCTTTGGGTTCAGTATCATGTTGCACGCGTTCTTCTGGAACCCTATTGTTTCGAAGTCCTCGTAGAAGGTTCTGTTCAAGAGTGCTTCTAGGTAGAAAAGTAAGCTTCTTGTTGGACTCTTGGAGAAGGATATTTTTATGTCGTATGGTTGGAGAAGGAAGGAGACTTTCTCGTACACCTTGCTTCCCATGTGCCTCAGTTGCATGGTTAAGGAACGAGACAAAAGCCTCACACTTGATCTTGCTTCCGACACCGAGACCAAGAAGTGTTGAATCACGGTGTCCTGTTCGAGGGTTTGAGATTTGAAAAGGGAAGTAGGGGAAGTAGTAATGTTGTTGTTGGTGCATTGTTCGAGGCCAGATTTCAAGGTGTGGCAATAGAGTTCGAGCTTGTTGAGCTTCTTCTCCAACTCGCTCATGGAGTGCATGAGTCTAGAAGCTTCTAGAAGAGCCTCGTCTCTTTTTCTGGTGGCGTGGAGCAGCTTGTGAGAGAGTTCGGCGACTGCCATTTTCCATTGTTCCTCTCTGGAGGGTGGGAGAGGGTCTTGGGATGAAGAAGAAGACATGGGACTCTTGCGGGTGAGCTTGGAAACAAGGGACCTGAAAATACCGTTGGGGCTGGCGAGTAAGGAAGAGGGTTTGTGAGAGTTGTTGGTGGAGGAGTGATCCAAGGGAAGGATGAAGATTTTGTCGCGGGAGTGAGGTCTGCACTTGTTGCAAGAGACGGAGCCATCTTCCTCGGAATCTGATCTCTTTTTCTTGTGGTTGTTGTGATTGGATTTAGTGTGCTTGTGGACAATGGGGGTTGGAGGGTGGGAGCTTCTGGAGTGGCTTATAATGTCATGGCCACTCAAGTCGTCAAATTCACGCTCCTCTAGAATCTGCAGTGTATAAAAAGAATAAGAATGATGTTAGAAAAGATAGAAGAAAGAAAGACATAAGAAAAAGAGAATGGAAGAAGGGACTCACGGGGGTGAATTGAGGGGAGTGGCGAGAAGAAGAAGCCATTTGGGGGTTGGGAGATATGAAATGGGATTTATGGGTGAGGAAGGAGAAAGAGAAAGAGGTGGTCCAGTAAATTAAATGAGACATTAAATCCAGCGAAGCCAATTAGGAAGGATTCAACCACCCACATTTATTCGGAGAGCGGTGGATCACGAAACCACCAACCAAGTCTCTGTCCAAGGGAGAGATAGGATTAGTGCATCATGTGACCATATTAAATGATCCCCCTTCCCTGCCTCCATCATCACCACTTTCTAATTTTAATCTTATTAGTAACAAAATTCAATCATTGTCTCTAATACAAAAACTATCTCTTCCATAATATTAATCCTTCTTTTTCATCAATATTTCTAATAACTGTTATTTTAACTTTTATATTTAATATTAATATTATTTTCTTTTCACCTGGTTAGTTTTGTAAAATTATATATATATATTTTATATTTATTTATTACTTTTTCTTCATCTAAATAAAACAATTTAATACTACACTTCTTTTAAGACATATAAAATAATAAATTTAAATAAATCTTAACATAATTAAAATTTTTGTTTTTTTTCTTTTCTATAATATTATTACTAACCTTATACTTTCGCTTATAATATTAATGAGACAATTGTTAATCAATGTCTATCTTAAGAGTATTGATTAAAGAAGTAAAACAAAAATATTTTTTTAATAAAATGGGTAAAAGCAAACTCTTTTATAGTTTTTAAATGTGTTTTCATATGAATTTTAATGAGATTTCTTCTTTTTAATTTTTTAATTAGTGTCTTTAGGACACAAATTATCAAGACCTTAATAATGATAGACAACAAAAATTAAAAATAAATTAATAATGGAAATATTAAGTTTATGCTTTTTTTTTAGTTGGATAAAAAGACTTTATTACGAGATTGCGAGAGTAAAAAAGTTTATTACAAGAACAAAGTACCATGTTAGCTATACAGTAAAAAAAAAGTTCTATATCTATATTAGCTATAAATGACCAGAAGTTTGGGAGTCCTCTGCCCCTCTCAAACAAAGCCCGTTTAGAGACCCCCTTGGTCCCTTATCTCCGTGTACTCAGTAAGTGTACTCAGTAAATAGTTATGCATTTACTGTCCATTCATTTCTAAAATTCTCATTCAGTTCTCATAATTCAACTGTACATTCTCTGGATATAAAAATAACTCTTACCCTTAATAACAAAGAGTTCTATATATTCTAAAAATTCATTCAACGGTGTGTTGAGATGTATATCGTTTGAAGGGTGGGAGGTTGGGAGTATACATCATTTTCATATTTAACATTTGGACATGAATCCTTAAATTAACTGGCATGTACCTCATACATTTTATATAGCTTTTGACACATTGATCTCCATTGAGCCATATCATTGATTAACTCGCACCCTTGTCATTTCTCATTGATAAATTTATAGTATACAGTTTTTTGGTGAAAAATAAATAAATAGGGAGATGGAATGGTGTCCATAGACATTTGTCTCACTTTAAAGGTGAGTAGGGTGATATATATATTTCAATTATACTATTATAATTTATAAAAAAAATGGTTTTTATTAGGGTCAAGTATTGAACATTATCCCTTACAAAAAAAGTATTGAACATTATAATATCTACACATTCTAATTAAGTGACTTTCGGACGGGATAAGTTGTTTTCCAACTTAAATTGTGTTATGGTAGTCATAAGAAATATATAACATAGTATTAGTACTGTCTGACCATATCTCTTCATGTTTTTTTTTTTTGGGGTACATAAGCTCTGACCCTTTCTTCATGTTATCGTCAATAATCACAGTGACGTAAGGATTCTCAATATATATATATATAAACTAACTAAGGATTTAATATTTTATAATCCTTGTGGAACTCGAGTAGGAAAGAAAGTAAGGATCTGTTCAACTTAATTCCAAAATTAGAAAGTATTCATAGTTCTTGCTCTAGGCACATTGAACACTTTTTTTACTAGATTTCTTTCCATTCAATCGCTTGTCATGATACTACAAAATCTCTCTTATCCAGCTATTGATATACAGATATTTCATACATACTTATGTATTTGATTCATATAACAGGTGTGTTTAGTTGATCTCGTTTTTGGTCTTTTATGAGATTCATTTTGGGTCTCTAAGTCATGAGAATTTTTTTATAACTTATATTCTATTAAGTGTGTGTTTGGAATGGTAACTCATTATAATTTTTAGAAGCAATAAATAATTGGTTTTGTGACAAACTTATCATAATTTTATCTAACTGTTGGTTTCAAAAATCATGACGAGTTTAACTCGTCATCCATCCAAAAATTAATTTAATTTAATATTATATAACATGCTAAAAAAAAGATTAAGATCTCGTTCGTTTAAAGAGAAAGATGATGAAAATAAAAATAAATTGATGTGAAATTTTCACTTTTAAATTCACCTTTAATTTAAAATTTTACTCTCAATTCACTATTTTTTTTTTCTGTTCTAACAAACGGAC
This sequence comes from Glycine soja, assembly GCF_004193775.1. Taxonomy (NCBI): domain Eukaryota; kingdom Viridiplantae; phylum Streptophyta; class Magnoliopsida; order Fabales; family Fabaceae; genus Glycine; species Glycine soja. The sequence goes on from NC_041009.1 coordinate 3,879,521, forward strand.
ACCAAAGAATGTGCGTTGCTAACATTGTTGGTGGAATCATATACAGATATTTTATCTTTTATTCATTTCCCCTTTTGATTTCCTGTTTGTAATAAATGCACTGTCAACTTCGTGGAGTAATTTAAATCCGAATAACACACAATTTTATAGAGAAAAGGCAAAAGCCAAAACCAAGCCAATGAATTTCAAATCCCAAGCCAAGACACACCCTTTCAGTTTCAACGGTGCTTCGAAACCAATCCTAAAAAACACCAGTCAAAAAGGGGTCACAATGTCACAACACTATCCTTGAAGCTTTAAATCTATCGTGGAAAATTTCATAGCAGCACCAAGATTGGGTGCCATTGCCATGCCATGGGAGAAATTTTGCTATTTTTAGAACACTACTGGACTCAATAACATTTTAAATTTAATCTAACGACACATAGTGATCATGCAATATATGTATTATGTTTTTATTAGAACATGCATAACAATAAAATTGAACATCTATTTTCCTAGCATAACAATATATCACTTTTTAGGGAAAATATCCTCGTGAAAAAAAACACTAAAATATAATATATAAGTGATGATGCATTTATCATTGAAGTAAATCGAAGTACTTAGTGAACTTTGGAGGAGTCTCATCCTTTCATATCACGTCTAAATTCTAATATCCAATATATGAACAAAAACAAATCCTCACAGCATAGTACACAAACAAAATAAGAAGACCAACACCTTTAGGTAAACCGTTCATGAGGTTAACGGGTGTAAATTCAGTTTTAATGAAGCTGTAAGTATCAAAGGAGGAGACTCAAATTAGTATCCAATTAAACACAAAAAACACAAACCAGAGCACTGAACCAAAAGTTGTATCTACATAAATAGCCAAGACGTTCGCTTCATTTCTTCTTTTTTTTTTTTTTTCGATACTACGTTCACTTCATTTCTAAACCAACAAAAGACCGATAAATATATAACAAATAGCATCATTATGTACCTTAGTTGGAACTAGGTACTCTTTGAATAAACTTTTCCCGAAAATATTATAAAAAAATAAAATAAAATAAATTTCCCATATAAATTAAAATTAACATATCCACTTAAATTTTGTACAGAGGTTTTTAATCTAACTTATTCAAAACTGAAGTATAAATTCATGTTTGCTCATTAAAGAAATTTGAATTTTTTACAACCTGCAAGTAAATCCTCAATTATGTCTCTTTATTTTTTTACATTGTGAAATTCTAGCTTTTTTTCTTTAACGAATCAAAGAATCACTAGTCCATAAAATGATAAAAAGAAATTTATAAAGAAGTGAGTGTGACTGCATATTTCATAATTCAATAATTATCCCCCGGTTTAAGAATAAACTAGCACGATATTTCTGCGTACTGACGGGTGACTTACTGTTTTTAATGATTAATTTTTATTAGTAGGAGAATTTGACTAAACACCTTTAGTGAAATTTCCTCTTTCAACTACTTAGATATTAGCATTAGAGTATATAAAATGTAATGTTGTAATTAAAAAAAAATATAGCAAAACCAGAACCAATTAAGAACAAAAATTAAAGTGAAAACAAGTTTTTCTGACTAGTTGATTCGCAAATGCATTGTATTTTGACAGGGTGAGTTTGAAAACAACACAACCTTCATGCCAAGGGAGCATGGAATGAAACCCCGGAAAATTGTTTATCCAACAAATTCCTCTAAAAACAGTGATTTGAAATGTGTTATCTCCTAAATACTGCAACCATATTTGATGATTTCCTACCAGTTCATAAAATTCCCTTAAGTCAGTCCAACCAAGATCTGTATTTTCAGCAGTTGGGAAATTCCGGCATTCATGTATGCAGTTGATCGTAACCGCTAAATGTAGATCAGACCACTCGTATTTTATCTCAACAAATTTAATTCAAAATATCAATATTCATTCAAAGGTTCAAACTCACGAATGTGTGAATGCAGAGAATCCATTTCCGCCCAACCTTCCGTTAGAATGGCCTTTCCACGTGTGTCTGTTTAATGTCACAACATGGCTATTGCCCTATACATCCAGCAAAATCCTAAATGCAAAAATATGATTAAAAGGGAGAACGGAGACATACCTACACAATGTTCAGCTTTGTTGAAGATTGAGCCAATGGAGAAGAAGAGAGACACAATTTTTTCAGGCAGAGACATGTTGAGTAGTAGTTCAGAAATGTGATGAAAGAAAAAATAAAGAAGAGAGAAGAAGGTTATGGATGAAGCAGATGTTTTTTCTCCCAACACAAGGGATTTAGATGAAGAGAAATATAAAAGAGGTGACTTGAGGAGAGAAGTTTCTCTCAGAAGTTTAGACTTGAGCCATTGGATGACATTGATGTAAAAAAAAATCAATTGACAGATTTAGGTAAGGAATAGGTGAAATTTTTTTCCCAAAGGTTAACACGAGTATAGGCAAAAGCTTATTTTATCAACAGATAGATAGATAGATAGATGTGAAAATGGGGTTTAACTAGGAGTAATGTGTAAATACAAAAAGTTAATTGAAGTTTTGAGCATAACAGAGTTTTCCCGTTGTAGTTGTAATTTTTATTTCGACGTCATAGAATGAAGAGCAAATTCCAAAAATAAGGCATATTATATTATAGGTTCATAGGTTCTGAGAAGCTACCTTCATCTGAAAAAAAGTTACAAAATGCGAAACAAAAGTGGCATTAAGATAACTGTGATTTCGGTGTGTCGTTTTTAAGAGTCCGTGGACAACTGTACATGAAAGCAATAGATTATGTCGTGAACTGTTCTAGCCTTATTATTATCACCAGTAATTGTATGGCTATTGGTACTACCTCATTTCTAACCCCCTCACCTTATTTTGGGATTTTTAGACACGATCACAGCTGTATTTATTCTAAATATATATCTACAAAGCCTTATCCTCTCTTGCTCCTTGTGTTTATCTTAATTGTTGCTCTTCCTAGCCCACCGGACCAATTCTCATACTTGTGTTGAATCACTGTTCCTGTTCTTATGGGAAGTTGATGATGGCCCCAGTCTTTATTTTCAAATTATAATTAAATAATTTGGCTGCTAGTACAATATTTTATTTTTTGGTTGCATGACTAGTATGCAGTTCTCCAGAACAGAAGGTTTTGCAAGACTTCAAGCATCCCTTTGATTTGCCAAAAAACTAAAGATCGGATAGTACTATAATAATTGTTCTATATTCGAACATGAACAACTTTGTATTTCTGATACAAAATTATTTAAAAGTAAAAAAATACCCCTCATGTTATTTATATGTGTAACCATCTTTCCCTAACCACAAAACTCCCTACTGTTTGGAATCTTGATTTTTTTTTTTTTTGGCTTTAATTGTTGAGTAACCCTGACAACTTTTGTCAAAGAAATTCGTAACAAAGACAAAAGCCGACAACCCTTTTTGCATTTTTTTCTCCAGTGATGTGTAAGATGGTTTAAGATGTATATCAATCGTCATTATCACTAGTCTTTTTCCTTACATTAAACTTTAAACTTTTGATACATTGAAACCTTCGGTCACAATCTAAGTATTTGATGCATCATGGGCCATGGCAGCGTCTTCAGAATTTCAAACATTATATAGAACAAAGGGCATTATAGTAAAGTTCCATTGTATTCATGAACATCAAATAGCATACAACACAAGACTCCGTATGGATTGCATTGACCTCCACCAACAGCAAAATCATGATTTGGCAACTTATTTTTGGCTTGCATCCCAAATTCTGAAATTTGACTTTAGTTTTTATTTGTCTTTGCTATGGTGGATTTCTAATGCGTTTATTTATTTTGCCCAGAGGGAAAGCCCCACTTATGGGATCATTTGAAAAATCAATTCCCTTGCCAGAGATATAATATTTTAATTTAGATGGAAAAAGGACTCGTCCAAGAAAAGTAGCAAGGGACAGATTTTGTTTTAATCACAAAACAAATTAAATAGAATTATTATTAAACATTTCAATGGTTTCAAATAATTCTCAACTATAAGTTTACATTGAGATATTTTATTAAAAAAAAAAGAATTCTACACAATCATCTTGCTTGCATTCTCCAATGGAACTGTCTTTCTACTTCAAGACAGTGCAGTATCACATCCTCAATGTTTTCTCAGATCTCTCTAACCATTGCAACACATACTCTCCTCGAATATTAGCAACAAATTAATGTCCAATATGTATTTTTGTCTCTCCACCAAAGTACACCTTTTGCTGTCTTTTACACAATTAGAGAGACTAATTACGAAGCATATAACCAACCAAAAATTGCCGTCAATTTTCCACCCAAAACATGTAATAATCTGATTACAGCAAATATATAATACTCTTTTGAGTATCACGTCCTAAAGGTTGACTACAAACATCAACGGGAGAAAAGGTATGAAATGAGAAATAAACAAAGTTTTGCAACTTCCTAAGAAGTAAGAAATCAGAACCATTTCAATATTTTTCCTTCGATTCCACCATAACCGTAGGGCCCATTGCCCATTTTGGCAAAGAATTGCACCAATAACAATTACTTGCCGGACCTTAAATAAAGGAATCTTGAACACGCGCTGTCAAGCTTTATTAAAATACCATTTTGAGCCCTTATCACTGAAGAAATTTGACAAGAGTGTATGGATGAGATTGATCTAAAATGCCATACGACCAGCCAGCCTACTCTCAAGAATCCTCTTATCTATGGCTGCATCAATGGAGCTCATCTGAAAGATAAAATGATAATAATGATCAGCATGTAATTGTAGATCACAAAGTACAACAATAAACCAAATATTTTAATTGGAGCATGGTCCTATGCAAGAGATCCAAACTCTGCGAAAGAAGCTGACCTGGGCCAAGTCTGAATTCACTTGTTCCATAAAATAAATTGTAATGATGCTACGAATGGGCAAAAATCTGATGTGTAAGACCATTTTCCACCCAAAACCCCAAACTTAGGAATCAAACGGGGGGAGATAATGAATAACATTGGCAAAACCAAACCCAATAAAATTCATATATACATACTCTTTTACGGTGTACAAATGCTGGGATGAAAGATCACGAAGATGGTAGTTTGCAGCAAGCTTCACAAATTATGTTGTGGTATGGTAATTATAATTAACTACCAAAAGAAATTAATACAGTACCTACTTGAATCTTTAGATGCCCACAAAAATTGGAGCCATAGCTTGCAGCCATAGAGGCCATTCAAAATTAAATAGCATGCACTACCCATTTAGGTTGGAAGCCAGAGTGAGGATTAAAATGATCATATTTTCTTTTCCGTTTATTTTATTTTTAAAAAAGAATTAAAAATTTATACAGAATGTACCTCTTTAAATAGGAAACAATGTGTAAACAACTGAATCTGAAAACAGGAAGCATAAAGCCTATACTCATCTGGTTAGATGTGAAAGCAACTCCATCTATTAAAGAGGTAGTATGACTTACCTGGCTACTTTCATCATGCACCTGATATTTTGGCAAAGACATTCTTCTTTCCTCCTACAGTAACCAAGCATCATAACATTACCAACCAAGAAACAACAGCAGTCAAATGAAACACTACATACTTTCTCAAGAACACAACACACCATGGACATTGCCTCATCATCCCAAACTAAGTAGACTTCGTTGGTGGCAGGCTGAGTAGCAGGAGCTTTGTTTGCAATTACTGGGGGAGGCCCAATTGAAGGACCACCAGTATTTGGACCAGAAGCATAAGAATGTGAGTTACTAGCTGCTCCACCTATACAAGTAACCAAGAGTGAGAAGGAAATGAAAATCACATAGGATTAAACATTGATCTAACGAGAGAAGAACTAAATTTCAGTGCTAAGTTTATCAATTTTATCAAAAACTCTCCTGCTGTTTTAAAAGATGAAATCAGTCACAAACTCAATTGTTCAAAGGAAGGAAAATGTAAGGTTACCTGGAACCCCTATAGCCTGATAACTACTTGTTACAGAAGAATTGCTGCTCAAATGTGTATCAACAGGAACATTTGCAGACATCACTGGAGTAACTGATGGAACACTTGAGGGCAGAGGTGGAGCAGAAAATGTTGAACTTTGAGTAGTTGTATGGTTATTTCCAACAACAGGAAATAAAGGTTGTGAAACTGGGACAGGTGCAGATGTAGGCAATCCAGGAGGAGTAATCTGAGTTTGGAGCGCAGGAGCAGTAGCTGGCAGTGGAGGCCTCACGTTCTGCACAGGAAATAATGGCTGCTGTGTGTATGGGGCAGCAGGAGGAACTGAAACAGCTGGAGGCTGTGAAAACCATGGCTGAGGTCGAGGTGGAACCATCCAAGCATTTGGAGGCACAGGTACAGCAGGATTATACCTAAAGCAGAGAGGTAAGCACGTGAGCATATTTGTGCCATTCACATAATTTTAAATAAATATAATACGTAAGAATTACAACTTCCTACTTATGCCAAATAGAAGATGAATACAAATAGAAACATAGAAATAATAACATACATTGGTGGCATTGTGGGCAAGGTTGGTCGCGGAGGATATCCTGTACCCAAAGGAGGTGGAATCATTCCACCTACAAGCTGAGTTGGTGGAATATCCACCTTGGCTGCCTTTGACGGAACATCATCCTCTGGATTAAAAACAAAATACACAATTGTGAAAAGGGGAGATTAAAGCATTTCATGTTCCTTTTTTTACCATCGCTAACAATATTCGTAGAAAGATGAATCTGGAGTCATCCCACAAAAATACACTTCATCAAACACTACCAAGAAACAAGGATAACTTACAGCAATCACCATACATATCTGGTGTGATTATACAGCAAACTGATCAAAGCATCCTTTTAGCAAAAACATTTAATGATCAAGACAGAAGATATAAGACAAGATTACCTTCTTCACCGTAATGAGCAGCCAAGATATCTGGTGGAATCCCTTGCATTCCATATATTTCAATATCCGTACTCTCTCTGCCAGGTTTTGCGTTGGGTACCCTGAGAAAGAATAAAAAGGGAAAATCTCAACAATTTGTTGTGAAAAGGACGGGGATGATTAACCCTTGCATTCCATATATTTCAATATTCCGATGATTAACCCTATTAACAAGAAAACAAAAATGTAAAACAGAAAACTCAAACCCTAAATAAGGAGAAAAGAGGGAAATAGGGTTATACTTGGTGACGGATTCCTTGTGGACCTGGAGGACGTGGATGGCCATGCCGCCAGCGGTAGAGAGCTTCTTGTGGCAGACATGGCACTTAAAGTGCTTGGCTTTCTGATGCTGCACCAAGATCTTCTCGTCGTCGAATTCGCGATCGCAGTAATAACACCACACCTTCGAGGAAACTCTCTTCTTCTTCTTCCCCATGATGGCGAGCGAATCCGATCCCTCGTGAAATGGGTTGGAGCCTGAGGTGTGTGCCTTGCTGCAATGGCAGAGGAGGAGGAGGAAGAAGAAGCTAGGGCACGGAGTCAGAAGCGGAAATTGAAATTGAAATTTATTGTTTGTTCGTTGTCAAATTATATCGAAGGCTTACGTACGTAACAATAGTACAAATCAATGGCGAGGAGCAGCATCAGGCCCAAGGACAATGTGGTCCAAAACTAATGCCGCCTCACACTCTTTCAGTCTTCCAAGTTACTATGAAGGCTACTTCGTATAGGTTATGCTTCTTCTTTGGGTGTTGCTAGGTGCACCAGCCAATTGCTTGTGCACCCAGCATTAAAATAAACTTCAAAAAATTCCCTCATTCAGATTACGTAATTCATATAAGTCATACGAATTATATAATTTGTATAACTCAAATGCTAAATAAGGAGAAAATAGGAAAATAGGGTTATACTTGGTGACGAATTCCTTGTGTGAGTCTAATCCGTGAGCCTCATACGAATCAACTAATCTGTAAGAACCCAATCTATAAGCTAATCCGTATGAGGCTATCCATAAGTGTTTTTTTTAATTATTTTAAAAAAATATTTTATGAATTAATTTAAAATTAATGGCAAATTAATTTTAATAAATTAAAAAAACATACAAATTAATAAACTAATTTATTAATAAATTAATTATCACAAAAATTATTATTTAAATTTACATGCGCATTAAATATACATTATAAATTTTAGTGCTATATATAATAACATTATTTATTTTATAATATAATTGATCTATTAGTTCAGTTGATTAGAGCGTTGTGTTAATAATGTGAAAGTCAAAGGTTTAACTTCTGCTTGGGCCATTAATTTTAAATAATTTTTAAAACATATTTTTGAAAAAAAACTAAAAAAAAAACACTTATGGATAGTCTCATATGGATTTATCCCTTACATGGAAGGGCAAAATGGGAAAATCACGCAATTGCTGGGTGTACCAGCAATATTGAGGCTGCACTTAGCAATGCCCTTCGTCTTTTCTTTCTTTTTTTGAAGAACATGCTAGAGCCCAACAAACTTGGTGCTTACTATTTACACCGTATTTTTCCTCTTTGCATTGCCTTTTCTTTTTTACAGGTAAAAATACCTGTGAGAAACACTAGTTTCCCATTGTGTATATGGATTAAATATATTATGGAAACTAATTTTCCTTGTGCATTATAGGCTGACACCCTTTTGTGTCAATTAACTACCTATCGAAAACTAGTGTCTATTATTTAGTTAATTTATTTTTTTATTTGTGTTTAATGTATAGAAGACCATATCCATATCACAAATTAGATTCAGTTGTATACTTAAAACCAGATATATAATGAGTCTAGTTTTCGTTGGTTATCATAAACTAAATACACAACGAAAACTATATTCCATTGCATCCATGATTTGACTCCTCGCACCTCTTGTCAGTCTATTTTATCAAACACACGGTCTTTTATTTGTCCTTGCGCATCCACTCCATTCATCGCTGCCAAAGCAGTGAGCTCTACAGATTTTCATGAATACTATGCAATTTTTTTTGAGATAGAAAGTATGATAAAAAAAAAAACATTCGGATTTAACTTTACTAAACTATCCTCTCACATAGTAAAATTGTTATTCATTAAGTTTAATGTTTCTGTACTATGATTAACCTATAATTTACTTAAATCCTAATCCCTCATAAAAGAATGCTTAAATTCTTTCATTAAATTATCAATTTCTTGCATATATTTGAGAGAGAAATTATATAGCTATTTTTTTTCTTACAAAATGATATATCTATGGACTCCCATGTACTACTCTTTTATTTCTTAATATATATAGAGATGGTTTAACCAAAAAAATATGAATAATTAAGATAAATAGATAGTTAAATTATACTTAATGTTTACGATTATCATATGTCATTTCACAATGGAAATTAAAATTATTTTTTTAAATTTAATTTTTATATTAAGTTTTAAATATATATATATATATATATATATATATATATATATATATATATATATATATATATATATATGATCTTTAAATAACATTTAAATAAAAATTGATCCATAATTTTTTATCTCTTTATTTTTAAATTAGCATGTTTGTTTTATTTGATATTTATTTATTTATTTGAGATGTTTCTTTACTATCTTAAGTATTATTTTCAATTCAACTTATTTAATAAATAAATAATTTTAATTTAATTAAGTCTATATCATACTTTTTTCTTATAATAATTTTTTTAATATTTTATTTACTATTATAGTTTTAATTTACCAACAATTGTATTTTAATAATTATTTTTTAGATGGGCATTCAATCAACTCAACTTCAAGTACAAAAATCTATATCAACCTAGACAATTCTGATTTTGCAAAGTTTAAGATAGGATAAAATGAACTTTTTTCTTTTATTTTATTTTATTATACACATTTTGTAACATTCAACAAACAAAATCGTTAGTTTATTATTCTAATTCTTTGATTGATGTAGTTAAAAAAATATAAATTTTGTTCTAGATAATTGCTTTGCAGGAAAAAAATGAAACAACATCAAATAAAAAAACTATCTTCTTCAAATTCTGTCAACATTGATCTTGACAATAAAATATTTTTGCAATATATAATGTCCAGGTATTAGAATCATAGGTATGTTAACCTACCATGACCTTCATATTTATAATATTCAATGATACTTGATTTTTTTTAATTTTAACATATATAAAAGAATAGGATAATGTGTTCACAATTAATGCAACGATCAATGAGATCAACAAACACTTGTAGAGAATGCAAACAATCATCCAAGTACCCAACAACAAGATTTAATATTTGTATATAATGAATTATTTTTAATAACATGATTAAATAAATATTACAGTTTTAAAAAACTTTTTTAGGTTCAAGATACAAATGAAAAGTCTCTAATGATACTGGTGTACCAACATTCACACCAAAGATGCAAATAAGACTGACATACCCCCAATATTGTATACCCTTTGCAAACACATACTTTTAATTTTGAAATCAAGCTCATAACTTAAAGAAAGAATTTCAAACATATACCATCACAAGGACTTTTATCCCAAAAAATACCATTTAGCATGATCATCTCCTCAAAGAAATTAAACAGGTAACCATATTTATAACATATTTACATTTTTACTTCTTGTACAAAATATTAATAGTTTTGTCCACTAATTAATATTTCTATTAAAATAAGGAGTTCATTTCATCACAACAAATATCATCAAACGAGTGAGATGAAAAATTAATTATAAGTCAACGCCCAAAGTTACAAGCATCCAATAAGTCAAAAGGTGCATCTTCATCATCTAATGAAAAAATTTATAAAATCTCACAAAATCCATTAAGAAAAAAAAATGAATAAACAAACTGTTACAAGTCAAAGTTTAAAACTACAATTATCCAATAAGTCAAAAGATGCATCTTCATCATCAAAAGAAGAAAGAAGTCCATTGAAGAAAATGTGAAAAAACATTCTATCATAATTAAAAGCTCAAAGCTACAAGCATCCAAGAAGTCAAAAGATGCATCTTCATCGTAAAATGAAGTTTATTCAATCTCAGACAGTTCGACAGTCCATTCAGGAAAAAGACGAATAAACAAATTGTTCTGACATCAAAGTTTAAAAGGGAACACACCAAAGAAAACAAAATTTAACAACAAATCACCAGCAAAAAGAAATAAGTACAAAAAATGTATTTAAATGAATAATTTTCAATATTTTATTCGCATCATTTTTATGTGTTTTATCATTATGATTAAATGTTTTGTTACGTCAATTTCACTTTATTTTTATATTATTCTTATAAAATTTACATCCAATATTTACTTTTATTTTCACGTTAATCAAATTTAATTGAGTAATTAACCTTCAATTTTGAAATATTTCCTTATAAATATATTGATAAATAAAAAATATCTTAATTTATATGTAATTTTTTATCTTATTTAACAAAAAATGATATAAAATATTATTAATAATTATATTTTTAAATTTAATTTATCAAATAAATAATTTATTTAAATATATTTTTTAATTATTTAAAAATCCGCGCAACTCACCGGTATTTGTCTAGTTATGTTAATATTTATATATCATTATTCAGAGAGTATATACTCAAAGAATACACGGAACTTGAAGTATGAAAAAAATACACTGAACTGCTGCCAAAAAGAAATGCATTTCCACGCCAAAAAAAAGAAAAAAAATGCATTAGTGAATTTTCCTTTCTTCCTTTGTTGATTACACCCGTCCCAATTTTTTTTTTTGTTGGATACACCAATCCCAATCTAGTAGCAAAACTTTTGGTCTTTTTCAACCTTACCTTTATTTTCACTGTTTCAGAGAATTAACATCTAAATAATGACATTTTGGCGGTAATCACACTCATAAACCAAACCAACGAATTGTTCCTTGTTACTGTCAAATTATTAGGAAAAAAAAAAGAGAAGAAAGAATAATAATTTTCAAATGTCAAATTAAGTAAATTATGTAATGCAAATACTCAACAACTAAATATAAAATACAAACTTAAATATGTTATGGTCTCTAAAAATATCACGAATTTCAATTTTAGTCTCCATAAATTATTTGTTTATTTCTGTTCTCCATATTTATTAAAAAGGATGTGATTTTATTTTATTAATATAACTTAAAAGTATATGCTTTTGTGTTAGAATACAATAACTGATTTTTTTTTACAGAAACTAAAACATTTTTTTTTAATATTTTCAGAAAGTAAAAAATACTGAACTCTAAAATGTAATTCTTTTTTACACATTCAAACGTCTTGGTCCCCTTATTCCTTTAAACAAATAATTGTTCTGGTCAATAACCATTTGTAGTTTAATTTGGCGTTTTCTTATACTTATGTGGACTAACGTACATAGTGCAGCCGTAGTGTTGCCATGTTGATACTCAGAAAGAAAAAAGGTGCATCGATATGTGCATTTAATTTGAGACTATATACAAGTCTTCTGCTTTTGCAGCTACCATCAATTTTTTTGTAACCTAATGATATTGTTCTGTCTTTAATAGTTCGCATCATAAAAGATATGAAGATCATTGTCTTACTTTCGGCACAATAAATGGCCACCATAATCTTATTGGAGCTTATGAATAATCATCAGATAGATTTGATGTGTTCAACCATCATAATTTTCGCAAGGCTAGAGAGGATGGCATTATGTTGCATTTCCCTAATTGATTTTGGCCAAAATTAGTGACAACTAAGTTCCATCTACCAACCAAAGAAAGAAATTATCCCTTCTATGAACAGTGGGATTAAATAATTTGAGGCATTGAGTCAAATTAATCCATTATTTTAACCATTTATCTCAAGCTAGTTGAGCAAAACTACTGCAAAAACAAAATTAAAATTTCAAGAAATTTGTGACATGTTAGGAACCTATATAAGATACAGTATTTAGTTTGGCACTCTCCAAATGATGCATTTTCTCTGAGATGACAAAACAGTCAGGTTTTAAGGTCAACGAAATTTATCACGCATCTTTTATAATTTATTTAAGTGATTAGTGAGTACAGTTCAGCATTAACAGGAAGCATCATGTGACTCCTATATATGATGAAGAGATAACACAAATTCTTTGTTAATTAAATACTGATTAGAAACCTCCAACTAAGCTTAACAGTATTGGCTAAATCCTAATCCTTTTCTTAGCCCTTAATTATTGCGCGGCATGGCTTACGGATACGTCCAAAATGGAAATTGTATCTGAAATGATTCGCTTGACGTAGAGTTGAATTTGAATCTTATATTACTGAGAAAGTTACTGTAATCTGTAAGAGCAAGGTTGAATGTAGTTGGCGTAAAAATTCTTAATGTGCAGTGCAGGCAATTAATGGCTATCTAAAAAGATGCTTTATTGCTTCCATTAGCCAATCAATCACATCGAAAAAGCAATCCGAGCCTAAGCATTAATAACAAAATTTACTTATGGAGGGCAATTTAGTTCATTCTTTTACCTTGGCCAAACTATTCTTTTGTTTCCCGTAACCCAAGATGTGGTCCAAAACCAGGTTTAGAGTGAAAAAAAATTGTAAAAACCATTTTAATTTGTCACCTAGCTTTTGTTCATTACCCCTTTCCAATCCCATTTTTCCATCTATTTTGCATATTTCAAGGTCATTTGTACGCCTTTTGAAAACTTTTCAGAGATATATGGGTATAAACTACTAAAGTTTTGGTGACAAATTCATTTCGTTCAAAGGAGAACACACCATCATATGGGTCAAGGGTCGTTTTTTTTAAGACACAGATTTAGTCTAATACACTCATGGAAGGAAAAAAAGACGAAGAGAGGAAAGTAGCTGTAATATTATGTTGTTTGCACCAAGAATGGAGATCTATCATAAGTTACCAAGTTTTTGTTTTCTTCAAACATATCATAGTCATTTGCTTTCATTTTGCAATTCTGCATCGACTTATTATTCAAAGATACCAGAATCAATAGAATATAAGAAATATACTTAGCTCGAATTATTATTAATACTATTTTTCACTAGAGTTTTCTTCCTACGAATAAACAATGTTTCTGGCCATGTATTTGACCTTGAGAATTGAAACCACACAGAGAAGAAGAATACAATACTGATCTGCATGGACTTACAACAAGGATGCTTTACAAGGAAGACATTCCTTGAGTCAAAATTCAAGGCTCCTCACATGATCATCACCATAACTACATTTTTTTTCTTCTCTTTATGATAAAACACCATAACCACATTTCTATGTAGGGCCAGTAAGTAAAATAATACTATAATACTAGTACATGCTATAATCCCAATACATCTATATGCTTTTGGACTTGGCAATTTTTGTGTGGGGGAGTGGGAACCTTTCCAATGCTATCCACCCTTTAATGGCTACATTAGGCTTAAATAATTTTTGAAATTCACAGTTTATTTCAAATTTTATATAATAAAATAAAAGTAACTTTTGTGTCAGTACTGTAAACTAGTCTAACTTTCTGTAGTATGAAAGATATTCCATATTTGATTAAATTAAATTATACTACTAATGTGATGCCAATTTCCCATTGAGGTCCCAAGGCCCAAAGCCAAAGCACCCCCACTAGACTCCAAAGAGAGAGAGAGGAAAGGATTTTCAACTTTTCTTTTGATAAGTAGCATCAGTTTTGCTTGAAAAGCGCAAAATGAAACAAAAGCAAGTCACAGATTCCAGTCTGTGGCCTGAGGGGCTGAGGCTAGTGATTGAATAGTATAGCATATGCCCACAATTGCAGCAAAACAAGGCAGAGCCCACCTAACAACCCCAGAATAAAAAAGGGCACCCCACAAATTAAAATTCTTTATTTCAAACTAATAAATAATCATTCAAAACGCATTCCTTAGATAATAATGCCCCCAAGTCCAAGTCCAAGTCCAAGTCCCATTCTCTTCTCTCTCTCTCTGAGCAATGCCTGTCACAAACACAACAACACCAACTGTGGCAGAACACATCAAATGGAGAAGACCCAGAAACCAATTCAACCACCATCAGCACCCCATTTCAGAAACCGATCCAAACCCTCAAATCCCTTCCATTATCCAATCCACTAGGTGCAAGTCTACCATTTCCTCCTTGCTCCTCTCCACTTTCTCCAACAACACCTCCTCCAACAATGACACTCCCACCACCTTCAATGCCACTGCCCATAGCAAGAAAAAAAGCAACTTTTCTGCATCAACCTTCAGAGGGTTGGGGTGCACCGCCGGAGCGTCGCAGCAGGTGTCGGTGCCGGCGGTGATTCGCTCCTCCGCCGATTGGCAAGGAAAGAAAACAAGAAAAAAGAAGCACAAGAGAAGCAGCAGCAGCAGCAAGAACAAGACTTTCCATGGTGGGGTTCTAGAAGGGTCCAATCCAGAGTGCGTGGATTTTCAAGATGTTTGGTGTGGCCCTGGAATTGGGTTCTCAACAGATGCTGCTGCTGCTGCCTCTGTTGATTGTGTTGTGGCCAGGAAGAATGTCTCTTCTGCAAGAGGGAAAATTGATGTGGATAAGATCACTCACAGGGAGGTATTCTCATTTCTGCAATGTTTGATTTTTTTTCCCAATGATTTGGTGCCTAAATCTATTGAAAAGTTTAGTTTTTTCTTCTTTTTTTTCTACCTCTTCTTTGTGTGTTCTTCTACCAAGAACAAGGTTTGCTTTCTATCGAAAACCTGCATTAATGAATTTTCCATTTTTTTTTCTACCTCTTCTTTGTGTGTTCTTCTACCAAGAACAAGGTTTGCTTTCTATCGAAAACCTGCATTAATGAATTTTCCATTTTTAACCCCGCCAAATCGATCTTTTGCAAGCATTAAGAATTCCTTTCTTGATTGGTAATTTCTTTGGTTCTGTTAATCAATCAAATATTAGCAAGATAGAAAAATATCATTGGATTTTGCATTGATGTATATTGAAGAGTTTCTTTCCTTTGATTTTTTATCGGCACGTCGAAGGCCCATGCCACTTTCTTATGCTTAAATTCCCAGAATAATATATATACACAAGACAAAGTTAAAAAAAAAGAGTATATTTTATGTATGGGCCTGAAGTCTTTGATCGCTTTCATGTAGGGATGTTTTTTTGTTTTCTTTTTCCACTGCATGTGATCTCTGATCATCTTATCTATACTTATTATTCCCTCAATATCAAAACAATTATTTATAGTACAAATTAAGTGATTAAATATTTTAATTTGAGGAAAATATGTCGAACTATCCTTTCACCCTATTAATCCATTAATGCTTCTTTGATTTCATTATCCATGTGGTGATATAACAAGAGACAATGATGATCGTTTTAAAAAAGATTAATGACTTGTGATTTTACGAATATTATTTTGGTTATTAATAGTTAGAAGCACCCTCACAGTACGCGTGCACGCATCCTTTTACCTATAGATTCAGATGCAAAGAAGTGTTGTTGATTATTGTGGAGCCTTCTTTGAAATCGAAGTGGTTACGTTAGTGGGAGACATGGATCCGTTTTTTATGGGTTTAGATAGACACGTGAATGATTAGTTGGGATTTTCGTTTGAGTTTCAGTTTCGTCATAATTTTTGTTTCACAATGCCTTAACATGATTTCGAACTAACGAACACTGCCTCATCATTAAATAAATATTGGCAGCGATCATCGTATGTGGGAAGGCGCACTGAAACCTTCACTTTTCTGGACAGTACTGATCCTGACATTTTCACACCACGCTCTGCCTCTGACTCTTATGGAACTGCAACATACTATCGTAATGTTAGAGATCCTTCCTCTGATGGTTTTGCTGAGGTTGCCTCTAATATACATGTACCCTTTTCTCTATCTTTGTCGTCACTAATGTTGAGTGCATGTTTAGTACGATTGACTGTGTTTCATAGCAAAAGTTTGGTTTGTTCTTATCAAATGATCGTGATTTATTCTTTCTTTCTTTTCAAATGACAACGTGTTTAAATTTGGATTTTTTTTTAATTCATGTTATTTGCTTGGCGTATAGGACTTGCATGTGCTTGCTGTGGCTACCAAGTTATAAAATTGAATTTTGTTTCACCTTGAACTTGAAATGAATGTAGCGAGTCATGTTTTCAAGTGTAAATAAAATAAAGTTGCTGTTTTTGTTGCTAAGAATGAAAGCTTTTTTGTATGTAATTTAGGGAATTTAGTGGAACAATTATGTTAGTGGAGCTTAGTGGAGCATTTTATTAAACATAATTCATTATTTAGTTTATGTATTTTGAGATTCATAGTATTGTTCCTATGGATGTGTCTTTTAGATTCAAGCACTTACATTTTCCAAGAGTCATGCATATCTCTTGTATGAAGAGGTGTCTTGTATAGTGTAAATACTTATTTACTAGTGCATTTGCACAACAAGCCAAGAAATCCAAATGAAAGTGAGTTTCTTAGAGTGTTTGAGTCTTTTCCCTCTTCTTTCTATATCCCTTATTTCCTTGAGATTTACAGGAGATTAAACAGTGTATTTTGTGATTGAGTGTCGTGTTTCTTTGTTTAGGGGACAGTTTTAATCGTCAACATGGATTGAGATGATCATGTGTGGGTGTGTATATGGTTTACCCAATTTGTGTAGAATAGACACCTGGCACAGGAATTTCCAAAATTGAACTGTTAGTCCTAACTGACAGAAATTGCATTGAAGTTAGTTTTGTTTTGGTGGTTCATAACATGATTTAAATGTCACTAAAGTTACTTTAGTCATAGATATGAAGGGATTGTACTAGTGATCATGCTTCCGGTGACTCTAAAGAGAGTGACTAGTTTTATGTATGTTGTAATTGCCATTTTTAATTTTAGTTTTGGAGGGGGGTTATCATGTCAATGTGCTTATGTTTCGGTAACTTACTTATCTGTAGGTTGTTTTGTTATATGTTGATTAGAGATACTTGATTTGATGCATAAGTAACCTATGTTAGCTTACAGAGTAGCCACTACTCATCAGCCAAACACAATTCAACTTCTAAATTTTAATAAATGTTATGAAGGACAAAGTTTGATACATGTTAATGCTGCCATGTCTAAGTTATTTGTTCAATGCCATGTGCTTTTTGACTGTATTGTGTTTGGGACAAGTTAAGACAATGTATTTTACCCAAAATTAAAAGATAAATGGTTATATTTGCATTTTTACATACTTGTTTTACTCTCTATTATCTTGTATGTTTGGATTATTAGATGTAACAGAGGCTTGTTAGTGGAAGTTATAATTGTATAACGAATGCATGTAACATAGGAGTATTATGTTATATCCAATCATGTCTTTGCTAAGATTTTTTTGGCAGTCGAGCTAATATTGCGTATCTTGATTTTTCCTGGCACTATGAAGATAATGATGCTCCAAGGGAGTCTACTAATGGGTGGACAACTAAATTCACATGATCATTTCAAAGACTGGAGACTTGATGTTGATAACATGTCCTATGAGGTGATTTTTTTTTTCCTCAAGTAAAGCTGTCTATTTTTTTGTACCATAATTATATCCCCATGCTATTTATGTATTGTCCGTGCACATTGTTTTATGTGTGTCAAAACTTCTGGTTTGTGTTTGATAGCAATTGCTAGAGCTTGGTGAGAGAATTGGTCATGTGAACACTGGACTTAAGGAAGATGAGATGGGACGGAACATAAGGAAGACTAGGCTTCAATTTTGGGATGATACATCAAAGCACCAAGTAGATAAAGAGTGCAGCATTTGTCAGGTAAGTTTGCAAAATTGAAGTAAATTGTTACGTTGTTTTCTGTTTTTAAGGTGTGTTTAAAGGATTGAATATAATTTATGTTGGTTTTGTGTTCAGGAGGAGTATGAAGCAGGAAATGAGTTGGGGAGGCTAAATTGTGAACACATCTATCACTTTCAGTGTATAAAACAATGGGCTGCACAAAAAAATTTCTGCCCAGTATGTAAGCAACAAGTTGCGGCTCGACACTGAGTGACACAACCCTACTACTGTTTAGCTTCCATTCTCATCCATAAATTTGTGTATAGTTTTCCATATTCAATACAAGCAAGAATTTTCATTCTCTGCTGTCAATCATCATTTCATCTTTCAAAATTCCTGCATCCTCTGCGAGAAGTCGGCAATTATATGTTATTGAGTAAAGGTTTTTTATTCGGGCTGAGACCTTTGCATATTATACGCAAGATTTGTCTTGCCTAAGAGCAGTTATTTTTTATTTTCTTTTGGGTTTTTAATGAAGTTGTGTCTGTGACATAGTAGGGTGTTCTTATTTGGAATGCTTGTCCTCAACTATACCCATTTTGGATCCTATGGTGATAGTTTTTGTTGGCTGTTGCTACTTGCTATATCTATATTATGTAACTTGTTTATGGGAAAACTACTCTGCAGATTAAAATGAATTGATTCACAAATGATATAGAAACCCTTAGTCTGTCGCGGATTCAGTAATTTCATTGTGTAGAACTTGCAAAGACAAAGGATTTACATCCATTCTTTGCTAAAATATTTTTATCAGCCCTGCAATGTAATATATCTTTTTATTGTAATTTTTTTTGTTTAAATCCTTACAAATTTGTTTTTATTTTTTTTATATTTTTCATCCTTAAGATTCCCTAGATAATATTTTGAACGGTACAAAGTAAAAAATATCATCTAAAGTTTTTAATGAAAAAAATATAATTTATACGAATTATAATATAATTTTTTTGAAAGGACAAAAAAATATATTTAAATTTTCTTCATAAGACAGTTGCATTGTTTTTTTTCCCATTTCTCTATCTTTCTTCTGGCTCAAATCAATAAGAATTTTCTTAAAAGATGAAAATCAAATGTAATTATAATTATGATGATTAAAAACATTTTTTTGTGAAATAAGAAATATTAAACATACTTTCCCTAAATAAGCAAAGGCGTCAACATTGTCAATATGAAGAAAAAAAAATGCCTCAGTGGGCGTAATATCGCAATAGAAAATGCATGTCAGCTCTCCAACTAAGGCAAACTGGAATCACAGCCACAAATATTATAAAATTTTTATTTCGTTTTTCATCTGACAAAGTTTTGATATGCTTGTAGAATTGAATATTACATTACATTCACTATCATGGAACTCGCTTATTTCTTAAAGTCCACAAGTTTCCTTGTTACCAAATATTATCCACATGGGCAGTCATGAAAACACAAACTCATCTTGGCACATTCTTAGTGACAAGGATGTCTCGATGTGGACCACCAAAAAATAGACCACTCCATGCATCATGGTTCACAACATTAAATAAATTATAAAAAAAATAGACCAGTACTCCCATGTCAGATCATATCCCTGCATGAGCAATTAAAGCCTCCATCCTTGGTCTCTTATTCATTTGAATGCCAGTGATATATGAGCTGAGCTCGCAAACTTCTTAGCATTATCATTATCATATATCACATTCCTAACAATATGCTATCAAGTTGTGAGAGCAGTGCAACTTCTTGCAGTTTCTATCGGTGCTATTGTCCCACAAGAAAAGCTTACAGATGTAAGCAAGAATTTATTTCAACCACCATGAAATGCTAGTTGCTAGTATTCTACTTTGTTGCCATTTCTTTTCTCTTCGGTAGATACATATACAAGAGAGAGAATGTGGTTTTTTTTTTTTTTACAAAAATGCACCTTTTCTCTTTTCTCTTTTTTCCATTCTACACTAGTTTGTTCTTTCTTTCTCATACCACACTACTTTTGACATGCACGTAGGCCATGTTTGCTCCTTTTTTTTTTTAAAAAAAATAAAAATATTATAAAATATAAATATTATATATGTAAATTTTTTTAATTGATTTTAAAATTATTTATTTATTAAATTAATTTTTTAAATTTTTTTAAAGAGAAATATGTAGATAAAGAAAAATAAAAAAATTGGATAAAATTAGAGTACAACTTTTTAGTTACGTTGTATGTAATTTTGTAGTTAAATTTATGTATTGTTGATATTTTTTTTATGTTTATTCATTAAAAAAATAAAAAAATTAGTTAGTAGTATTAAAACAAATTAAGAAACATAGTGAAAAAATAATTGATACATCTGTCTTGTACAATGGACATAAAATTTCAAAGTGTAACAACTAAGATGATAATCGAGAATAATGAAACATATTAAAAAATACAATTAAAACGCAAATATGACAAAAATAACAATAATCTGAAATATGTTGTGCATGATACATGTCTTCTTCTATTTTAATTACTGGTTTGTTAAAAATAGTCAAAACTTTTAGTGTGCAGTATCGTTTCCAATGGTTGGATTGTGCTAACACCTTTAGCACATTTTCGTCATTTTTCAATTTTGTTATTTCATATCCATTTAAATTTTCTGAATACTTAGCATGACCTGGTTGTCGAAAAAACAATCGTCTAACCAATTGTGATTCGTAAATTTTATAAGGGAGAAACCCTATAGGTGCAACTTGCTTGATTAAAAAATGCTTTAGTTTGTTCATGCTACATCCCGAAGGAATGACAAATCTTATTGGATTTGTCAGTGATCTTATTCCTCAACCACAACCATCGTCTCCACAACCTACAATTACTGCCTTCACAACAATTAACGTACAACAACGTAAACCTCAATAATCCAGTATCTTCATACAACAACCTTGAAACACAAGACCCCTTTGACATTTATACTTCATACACACAACTATCATTCGAAAATGATTCTTTTTTTTATGCCCAACAAATCTCCTTTGACCACCAAAACCATCCTTCATCCCCCTTTACGCCACCTTCACAACAACCATAAACATCAAACTGAAATGAACATCTCATTGCTAACGAAGATCCCATTATACGATTTCATAACGAAAACATGATTTTAGTGACGATGATGATCAACAGTTCTTTGATCACATCAATCACCAAAGCATGACCAAAGTGATGACTAAAGCGATGGTGAGGGTGTTGGCAGACCAACGACACCTCCGTCCTAATATCACAAACCTAGATGTCCAATAGACTTGAACTTTGACCACTTACCACACTACATTGATCGACACCATTTTGTTCAGCAGCAATATAATGTACAACCACCAAACGATGCACTCGAGGTTGACATGGCCTTCGATGAAAAAACACAATGTATTCGAGCAGTCAAAGAATACAACATCAAAAATCATTTTGATTGCAGAATAATTTACTCTGACCAGAAAAGGCTAAACTTCGTGTGTAAATTATATGAAAATGGTTGAACATGGAGTTTAGGCGCATGCAATTCAAAGAGGCATGACAAATGAATTATCAAGAGTATTAGAGGTCATCACGCGTCAATGCTCATACAAGATCATCGACAACTCGACAAACACGTCATAGCATAGATCATCCAACCAATTGTCAAAACAAACCCAACCGTCTCCATCAAGACGTTGATTGCAGAGATCAAAACATTCATCAATTATACCACATCCTACAAGAAGACAAGGTTAGCAAAGCAAAGAGAGTTGGAGATGATTCATGGAAACTGAGAAGAATCATATGCCAACCTGCCAAAACTTTTGGGAGTTTTGCAATCTTGTATTCCCGGAACTGTGGTCGATGCTCAATTAGAATTCGTGTATGAGGGAGGAGAAATCGTACCAGGCAAAAGAATGTTTAAACGTATCTTTTGGTCATTTGGTCCATGCATTAATGGCTTTGCATATTGCAAACCCATAGTACAAGTAGATGGTACAGGCTTAAAGGGAAATATACTGACACACTGTTGATAGTTACTACACAAGAAGGAGCTAACCATATCTTCCCGATTGCCTACGCCATTGTAGAAGGGGAGACAACTTCAGCTTGGGATTTTTTCTAAAGAATTTGAGAAGACATTTTATTCCGCAAATTAACATTTCTCTCATTTCACACCCCTCAATTATAAGTGCCTACAACAACCCAAGTACATGACACATCCTATTTCTTTTGTCTGTGCCACATTGCACAAAACTTTCATTGCGATAACTCAAACTGCAAACATTGAAAGAAACCACTCATGATGACTGGTGAGAATCTATTTTATTTATTCGTTAAACTTTACTTTCAATCAAATTTTATAACTTAATAGATTGATTGAATATTTACAGGTTACACATACACGGAGAAAATGCACCGGTAACATCTTAGGGATATCCGTGCGAATAAGTCAAGTGCAACTGAATGGCTTGATCAACTAACCAAACAAAATTGGGATACAATGCTTCGATGAGGGGAAACGTTGGGGACATACGACTATCAATTTGTCTGAGTCTGTTAATTTCATGTTCAAAAAACACAAGACATTTGTTGGTGTCATTGTTGGTTGAGGAGACGTATTTCAAGACCACAAAACTTTTTGCTATTAGAGGTCGACAAACTCAGGCAATGATCAACCCCGACTTACAGTATTCTAAAGTCGTCTCTGATGCAATGAATAGCGATCAACAACAAGAATCTAATACACATTATAAATGAATTCGACAGACACAATCACACTTTTATTATAACATATGCCTAATTCTCACTTCAAACACTGAGACAACCTGAAAGTTTTAGAGTAATGTTACAATCCCAAAAGTGTGATTGTGGTGAATATCAAGCTAAACACTTACCATGTTCTCACGTCATGACTGCCTATAAATTTGTCAATATTGATCCCATGAACTATGTGCTGATGTTATTCACTTTACAACACATTTTGCACGTCTAAGATAACTCTTTTAGTTTACTGTCACATGAATCAATGTGACAAGAATATGAAGGAGATCAGTGGGGTCTGATCCAAGGAGAAAAATGACTGCGAATGATCGTCTCGTTTCAACTCGCATTCTTATTGAGATGGACGAAGACGAAAATGAACGAGAAAGTAAAAAAAATGTGAAATTTGCAGACAACATAATCATAAAAGAAACAAGTGTCCTAACATATCTTCATCTCAAGTTTTTCCTTAGTCAAATGCAATTATTTAAGTATTATATTGATGATGCGGTGTAATGTTCTTCTGTAAATAAATTGTTAAATAAAAAGTCTTATCATTTTTAATTAAATCTAAAGGCATAAACAAACTAATTATATTTGGTAAAATAATTATATTAAAAATTTTAAATTTTTTACTAAAATAAATATATTATTATACAAAATTCAGATTTTAAAAAAATTCACCTAAAAAATATGTTAAGTAAATTAAATAATAAAATAAAAATAATTATATATAATAATATCATTTTCTTTTTTTAAAAATTAATTAAAACAAAATTAAAAAAATTAATTTAATAAATAAGTAATTTTAAAACCAATAAACTTTTTTATATAATATAATATTTATATTTTATAATATTTTATTTTTTTAAAAAAAAATACCAAGTGCGGAAATTAAGGTGACCAAACCCGACTTCCTACATGCATGTCAGAAGTAGTGTAGTATGAAGAAAAAGGAACAAACTAGTGTAGAATGGAAAACAAATGGAGAGAGATGGTGCATTTA
Organism: Glycine soja; assembly: GCF_004193775.1. Classification (NCBI taxonomy): domain Eukaryota; kingdom Viridiplantae; phylum Streptophyta; class Magnoliopsida; order Fabales; family Fabaceae; genus Glycine; species Glycine soja. The sequence goes on from NC_041009.1 coordinate 3,903,881, forward strand.
TTAAAAAAAACCGAGAATATGTTTGGCAAGGTTTTTTTTTATATAGAAATGTACATTCTTTCTCCATTACGTTGTAAAATTTGATTGAATATAAATTTTAACGAATAAATAAAATAGATTCTCACCAGCAAGCATGAATGATTTCTTTAAATGTTTGCAGTTTGAGTTATCACGAAAAAAGTTTTGTGAAATGTAGCACAGGCAACAGAAATCGAATGTGTCCTGAATCTATAAGTTACTTGGATTGTTTTAGGCACTTATAATTGAGGGATGTCTGTCTGAAATGAGAGAAATGTTAATTAGCAGAATAACATGTCTTCTCAAATTTTTTAGAAAAAACCCCAAGCTGAAGTTGCCTCCCCTTCTACAATGACGTAGGCAATCCGGAAGATATGGTTAGCTCCTTCTTGTGCGGTAACTATCAACAGTGTGCCAGTATACTTTTCGTAAAGTCATGTACCATCTACTTGTTCTATGGGTTTATGTCATTAAATTTAATTAAAAATGATAAGACTTTTTGTTTAATAATTTATTTATAGAAGAACATTATACCACATTATCAATATAATACTTAAATAATCACATTTGGCTAAGGAAAAACTTATGATGAAGATATGCTAGGACACTTGTTTCTGATATGATTATGTTGTCGGCAAATTTCACATTTTTTTTCTACTTTCCCGTTCATTTTCGTCTTCATCCACCTCATCTTAGTAAGAAGGCGAGTTGAAATGGGACGACCCTTTGCAGTCATTTTTCTCCTTGGATCAGGACCTCACTGATTTCCTTCGTATTCTTGTCACATTGATTCGTGTGATAGTAAACTAAAGGAGTTATCTTAGACGTGCAAAATGTGGTGTAAAGTGAATAACATCAGCACATAGTTCATGAGATTAACATTGACAGATTTGCAGGCAGCCATGACGTGAGAACATGATAAGTGTTTATCCTGATATTCATCACAATTGAACTTTTGAGATTATAACATTACTCTAAACCTTTCAAGTTGTCTGGGTGTTTGAAGTGGGGATTGGGCTTCTGTTAAAATAAAAGTGTGATTGTGTCTGTCGAATTCATTTACAATGTGTATTAGATTCTTGTTGACTGTTATTCATTGCATCAGAAAGGACTTCAGAATACTGTGAGTCAGAGTTAATCATTGCTTGAGTTTGTTGACCTCTAATAACAAAGAGTTGTGCGGTCTTGAAATACGTCTCCTTAATCAACAATGACACCCGTAAATGTCTTGTGTTTTTTGACATGAAATTAACAGACTCAGACAAATTGATAGTCATATGTCCTCAACGTTTCCCCTCATCGAAGCATTGTACCCAATTTTGTTTGGGTAATTGATCAAGCCATTCAGTTGCACTTGGCTTATTTGCACGGATATCCCTAAAATGTCGCCGGTGCATCTTCTTTGTGTATGCGTAACATGTAAATATTCAATTAATCTATTAAGTTATAAAATTTGATTGGAAGTAAAGTTTAACGAATAAATAAAATAGATTCTCAACGGCCAGCACGAGTGGTTTCTTCCAATGTTTGTCGTTTGAGTTATCGCAAAGAAAGTTTTATGCAATGCGGTGCAGGCAAAAGAAATAAGATATGTCCTAAACCTATAAGTTACTTGGGTTGTTGTAGGCACTTATAATTGAGGGGTGTGAAATGAGATAAATGTTATTTTGCGGAATAATATGTCTTCTCAAATTCTTTAGAAAAAACCCCAAGCTAAAGTTGTCTCCCCTTCTACATTGGCGTAAGCAATCGGAAAGATATGGTTAGCTCCTTCTTGTGCAGTAACTATCAACAGTGTTTCAGTATACTTCCCGTAAAGCCATGTACCATCTACTTGTACTATGAGTTTGCAATATGCAAAACCATTAATGCATGGACCAAATGACCAAAAGACACGTTTAAGCGCATTCTTTTGCTCGGTACGATTTCTACTCCCTCATACACGGATTCTAATTGAGCAGCGATGACAGTTCTGGGAACACAAGATTGCAAAACTCCCAAAAGCTTTGGCAGGTTGGCATACGATTCTTCTCAGTTTCCATGAATCATCTCCAACTCTGTTTGATTTGCTAACCATGTCTTCTTGTAGGATGTGGTATAATTGATGAACGTTTTGATCTTTACAATCAACGTCTTGATGGAGACGGTTGGGTTTGTTTTGACAATTGGTTGGATGATCTGTGCTATGAAGTGTTTGTCGAGTCTCCGATGATCTTGTCTGAGCATTGGCGCGAGATAGGTGTGATGACTTCTGATACTCTTGATAATCCATTTGTTATGCCTCTTTGAATTGCATGCGCCTACACTTCATGTACAACCATTTTCATGTAATTTACACACGAAGTTTAACTTTTTCTGATCAGAGTAAATTGTTCTGCAATCAAAATGATTTCTGATGTTATATTCTTTGACTGCTCGAATACATTGTGCTTTTTCATCGAAGGCCATGTCAACCTCGAGTGCACCAGTTGATGGTTGTACATTATATATATTGTTGCTGAACAAAACGGTATCGATCAATGTAGTGTGGTAGGTGGTCAAAGTTCAAGTCTATTAGACACCTAGGTTGATGATATTGGGACGGAGGTGTCGTTGGCCTGCCAACACCCTCGCCATCACTTTGGTCATGCTTTGGTGATTGATGTGATCAAAGAACTGTTGATCCTCATCCGCACTAAAATCATGTTTTCGTTGTTATGAAATCGTATAATGGGATCTTCGTTAGCGATGAGATGTTCATTTCGGTTTGATGTTTGTGGTTGTTGTGAATGTGGCGTAAAGGGAGATGAAAGATGATTTTGGTGGTCAAAGAAGATTTGTTGGGCATAAAAAAAAAATCATTTTCGGATAATAGTTGTGTGTATGAAATATAAATGTTAAAGGGGTCTTGTGTTTCAATGTTCTTGTATGAAGATACAGGATTATTGGGGTCTATGTTGTCGAACGGTAATTGTTGTGAAGGCGATAGTTGTAGGTTGTGGACATGAGGGTTGTGGAGACGATGATTGTGGTTGAGGAATAAGGTCACTAACAAATTTAATAAGATTTGACATTCCTTCGGGATGTAGCATGGACAAACTCAAGCATTTAATTAAGCAAGTTGCACCTATAGGGGTTCTCCCTTATAAAATTTACGAATCACGACTAGTTAGACGATTGTTCTTTCGACAACCAGGTCATGCTAAGTATTCAGAAAATTTAATTGAATATGAAATAACAGAATTGAAAAATGACAAAGACGTGCTAAAAGTGTTAGTACAATCCAACCATTGGAAACGATATTGCACACTAAAAGTTTTGTTGGCTATTTTTAACAAACCAGCAATCAAAATAAAAGAAGACATGTATCCTCCACAACATATGTCAGATCATTATTAGTTTTGTCATATTTGCGTTTTAATTGTATTTTTTAATATGTTTCATTATTCTCAATTATCATCTCAGTTACTACATTTTGAAATTTTTTGTCTATTGTATAAGACAAATGTATCAATTATTTCTTCACTGTATTTTTTAATTTGTTTTAATACTATTAGCTAATTTTTTTTATTTTTTTAATTAACGAACATAAAAAAAACATCAACAACACATAAATTTAACTACAAAATTACATCCAACGTAACTAACAAATTGTACTATAATTTTATTCAATTTTTTTTATTTTTCTTTATCTGTATATTTCTCTTTAAAAAAAATTAAGAACAAAATTAAAAAATTAATTTAATAAATAAATAATTTTAAAACCAATTAACAAAATTTTATATAATATAATATTTATATTTTATAATATTTTAATTTTTTTTTTAAGAAAAGGAGTAAGCATGAAAGTTATGATAGCGAAACTCGACTTCCTACCTGTCAAAAGTAGTGTAGTATAAGAAAAAAGAACAAACTAATATAGAATGAGAAAAAAATGAAGAGAGAAGGTACATTTATGAAAAAAAAAAAAAAAAAACCTGTTTTGCAATCTAAGGAGATGCATTGGGGTTTGCAGCTTTCAGAGCCCTCTCAGACATATCTTCCATCTTCTTGTCCCCCTATCAAGCATTTCAATTTCCAAATCAATAAACAAGGAAAAAGATAAGAGATATATATTGCTTGTTGAAGGTACATTTAACTCGAAAGGTAAGTGCTGAATATAAAGAACAGCAAGTGGTCAAGGTGTTAATCACTGACATATTATATTAACGGGAAATTTTATAATTTAAAAATTAAGGATGTACTTGAGTATTCATATGTCAAACTATGATGTAGATCTGAATGGGAGAGTTAGGTGACCTTTAATCTGAAGCAGATAAAGATAAGGCAGTACAACTATATATGAGAAATAAATGTAATGTACGAAAGTGAAGTAAAAAAAAAGAAAACCCAAAAAACATGAAAATACTACTGCAGCTTACAAAAATTCGGAGTAAGAAACAAGAAACGTCAGAAGATGGTTAGGTCTCACTTTTCAGGCAGAAACGGTGAAAGATGGTTGGGGTCAAAGAATGCTTGAACTTGTTCTGAAAGATGAAAAGTAAATTATTATTTACTCTTTAACCCTTTTCCAAACTTCAAGTATCAATTCTGGTAGCCAGTAACTGCACCGTGTCAGAGTATACAATTTAATAACGCCATAGGGCCATCATTAATTGAAAGTATGCAAACAATCAGTAAAAATATTGCCCCATGTCTGTGATAACCTTTTAGAAATAGGTTAGAGAACAACAATTTTTCTTACGCAGAAGTTTCACAAGATTATTACTGTTGGTAATCTTGTTTTTGGACATTAGTCCAAGTCTCAAGGGATAATCTTAAAATCCGGCTTGTTCATCCTTGAAAAGGTTCAACACTGAACAAATAATAGGTCATTATTGAAGATACCACCAAATAGTACCAATTCAACCTTTAATTCTCTTCTTTTTGTACTCCAAACTTGAGATCTTCTATATTAGTAATCTTAATGCAACTTTATCTTTCTGATTTTCCATTAAAAGATTTTATGACAAAAGTGACATGACAAAGACAGTAATTTGGTGATTTAGTTTTTTTTTTTTTTTATCAAAGCATATGGCATGATTCACGAAAGATTTTGGAATGATTTCCAAAACTAAAATTGTTAACAGACACTTTGAAGATGAAGACTACATACTTACAATCTTTTCAATTGCAATGGCTAGAGTACTTGAGTCTAGCTCATCCTCAGTAATAACAGTCACACCAGCTACGTCTGCCATCAAGGAAGCATTTCTGAATTGATTCCCCTCAGAGAAATTTGGCGAGGGTATCTACAAATAATAATTGAAAAAATATCACAATTTTCCTTCGTATGAGCTGCAGATCCAGCTTAAAAGGAACCTATATATGTGATTCTTGCAAAATACGGAAAGCATGGAAATTCAGTTATACATCAGACATTGTAACATCATGACCGAAATGCACATTAAATATAACGTACAGCAATTGCAATTGCTTAGTTTGTTACTGTATTGCTATACTAGTTGAGGGGATAATATTTTATATGGTATAAGGTTCATGTCCAAATAAATACCCAGCACTGTTGTGAAGAAGAATACAATTTCCGAATCCATCCAAAAAGTTCTGTAATTGAATTATGTACAAATTAAATCTTATGATGTTCTCAGACTCAGTTCTCTAAGATGTATTGTATTTGAATTCTAATAACAAAGCAGCATGGGAAGCTGTTGGAATGTAAGCATGCACACGAGAAGCAGATGCTTCTTTATACTGATAGAATACTGAAATTTGAGATTTATAAACACTAATTAAACAGAAAATTACAGCAAAAGTTGTCCTAGAGCTGTAACAACTACAAAGAATAGTTCTGTCCAAAGAACAACCAAATACTCTTTTCTAGCCACTCCTTTCCTACAGCCTACAGACCATTTTTTATACAACTTTAAACGTAATAACTGCTCCTATAAAACTTAATAACTGCCTACCATCAGACCATATAAAAAATAACTGCCACTAAAATACATAACTAAACCTAACAAAACATTACACCATTAATAATATGTAACTATTCCTAATTTCTGCCGATAAGTGTCATAACATCCCCTAATCCCATTATTACTACCTGTTTTAGGGCATCATCATCTCCCAAAATTACTAATCTTAATAGTCTCTCTGCACATTGATGCAAGGGATGAAACTTTTCTCTACACCAAAAGCACAACCCTTTTCTCACTGTTCGAGGACCCATTATGATTCTATAAAGAGTTAACCAATCTTGACCCGTAATCGTTTTGATTCTGCCCATTGCTCTAAACTCCTTGTGATTTAGAAGAAGCACCTCTGGTATTTGTCTCCCATCCTGAAGAAATAACACTTTTTGCAAGCCTTACTGCACCATCTTGTTGCCAATTATTATTCTATCCCCTATATTTGTTGCTGTATATGTGTGATTCTGTCAACTTTTCTTCTGTCTCTAGCCAATTGCATGGTTTGAATGCTGAATTGGGGATGAAAAATATGAATCCGACACATAATCTCCGATTGAAGTCCACAAAGGGAATACCCTAAATATTGCTCTTCTGGTAATCATTGTACTTCAGACGCAACCAATTCAAAGGCCTCAATGTATTCCTCCACAGAACCATTTTGTCTAAGTTCACCCTCTCAAATGGGTTCCCTGTTCTTCTTCCTCCAAATTTTGCAACCAAAGCCTTCTTAAATTTATCCTAAGTGACATGTTCTTCCGTTTCTCTCAACAGGTTAAACCAGTGTATTGTTGAACCTTCCATACTTAACATGGCTAACTTGATCCTTACATCCTCCACAGTATTTTGCACCTCAAAATAAATTTCCGCGCTTGTGATCCATCCTACAGGCATTATAGCAGCTAATTCTATCGATACTCGTCCATAGAATGATGATAGTTTGGAGTAGATCCATCTGCAATAGTCCCTTCTTCATGATGATTCGAACTTCCATCTGCCTCATTCGCATGCTTACCCATCATATAGTTTTCCTCATTTCTAAAAACAACTCAAAATTTTCATCCAATCTTGTCATTCTTTACCCAAATTTTCTACTTTGGTTCCAATTTCTTCTACTTTTTGCTGAATTATTACATTCAGTTTTGAATATATTGACTAATAGTATTTTTTTTAATAATTCAAAGCTTGAATGAAAATCAGAAGGAATGAAACGAACGAGTAAACACAATATTTAATTACCAGGATAGATGGTTTCCCAGTTGCCGATATTTCATAGCAAGTCATTGCGCCTGCTCTAGAAACAATTAAGTCTGCCGCTGCATATGCCAAATCCATACAATGCATGAACCTTTATAAAAGGGGATACGTCAGATAAGTTATCACTATTGCAAGTGAAATAAAAAAGGATGCAGGAAAAATTAGAGATTACTTTAACAAATGATCTATTCGTTGCTGAAGAATGTACTACAGAATTATAACTATTTTTTGGTGAATTTCGTTATTACTTGGTAATATGTAGATGCAAATAACAGAAATTATGGATGAAAGACTATAAAAGAAAAAATAAAATCTTAGATAAAGTATCCATTATATTGAATCAAGGAATTTTAAGCTGATTTTACAAAAGGACGTCAAAACAGGTTGGTGATGATGTTTTAAAGTGAAGAAAACAGGACTGCCTATTATGTCAATTTCAGAAAGCACTGAGCAGAGTGGTCTCACACCAGGAAGCGCACTAAAAATAATTGATTGGACTTTGGATCATGCGGTGGGTTTGAGTTTGTTATTCTAGTAAAGAAAATTACTTTACACATCATGAAGTCGAAAAAGAACTTTCTCCCTCTCTTTCTGCAGTCAGAGTCACACAGCATTTACAATAAATGTGCTGCAAAGGCATCACTTAAAAAAGAAATTTAATCACCAAATTTGGCTTAGTTGTTCTGTTACATGATCAAATACTGCTATTATGCTCTATCAAATTATCCAAAAACTATTCCTTCGCCCAACAATTAATGTAAACAAAATCAAATTCAATTTACAGGTGGTTCACTTGGCAAGGACATATTATTCTTACTTGCCAACATTCATTTTAGAAATTCAGAACCGTTGGATAAAATTAAGAGGGAAGAAGTTGGCAGTACTTACGGTGTGATATACAAGCGTGGATGAGTTTTAACAAGGCTATCCATTTCATCGAAGGCTTCAACCCCGGTTTGCCAAATAACATACAAGCCACTATCTTGTCTCAGCATCGCAATGTTAACCGCATTGGCGCCAAAGGTTCCCGCAAGCACAAGCACAACCGGGAAAAAAATGAGACATCGCAGTCGCCTTGGAAACAAGGTTCCTGATAGACAACCTCACGGGGTTACCACACACCAGACACTTGTTCCTCGGGAAACTATCGAGTGTGGAGTTAAAAGCAACGAAGATGGCATCAGCGAGGAACGAAAGAAGAGAGTTGGCGAAGCCAGGGACAGAGTTGGGTTCGTGGATGACAACGTTGGTGCCGCCTCTGAGCTTGGCAGCGATGCAGGCGGGGAAAGAGACGTAGCCGCCGGTGCCGACAACCACGTGCGGTTGGAAGTCTCGGAGGTGGCAGAGACATTGGATGAGAGACTTCAAGAGACGCTGAGGGAAGAAGACCAGGTTTTGGGGTGGTGAAGAGACAGAGGCGAAGTCGTAGCCTGCGGAGGAGATTGCGGCGCTTTCCACGCTGTTGGGGGTGCCCAAGAAGAGGAACTGGCACGTGGGGTTGGCGGTTTTGAGCTCCTCCGCGATGGCCAACGCAGGATACACGTTGCTGCCGGTGCCGCCGCCGGAGAACGCCACGCGGATAGGGTCATTGTTGGAGTTGGAGGGTGATGAGTGGCATGAGATTGATACTCTTCTGGGGTGTCTTGTTATTGTTGATGGTGGAGTACTTTGGAAGCTGGGAAAGGAGAAGGAAAGGCTGGTGGCCATTAACGCATTACGCATGCGCTTGGTCTGTGTAAGTTGAACTCTGATATCTGGCAGTTATTAAAGTTATAACTTATTTGTACTTGGAAAGTTTCAATTAGACGTGACAATGGGACTCAACCTGAACTCGTGGGACCCGTAAAGGAAAAAATTAGATTCATCAGGGTTGGGGTTGGGTTCAAATTAAAGTCGGGTTCGAGAGGAATGAAATTATTAATGCTCATTCAAATCTGCTTTCGTTAATGATTAATTTATAAAAATATCTATATATATATATATATATAACATTAAAATATGATATTATTAGATTAAATTTTAGGTTGCCGTTAAATTAGATTTAGATTTTATATCATCATTAAGTTTTAAAAATATATTATAAATTATTATTTAAAATTGTATTTTTAATTCTTTAAAAAATTATATTTTTATAAGATTTTATGAGGATGTCACAGACTGGAAAACCTAACCCATTTATCAATCTTGACTATACAAATAAAACCTAAAGGTTTTATTACTAAAGACAATGATCTCTTTCCCCTCTTGGTTCATTATTCATTGCTCATCTTCGGCTCGTTTGATCTTCATTATACGTTGTAATCATGTTACATTTAGATCAAATAATTAAAACCCAAAGGTTGTCGCAGTCATGTTGTAAGACTTCATTTTGATTTCTAATGTGTGTAGAATTATTGAGAGTTAGAATTTTAGGAAACACTCGTGATTTTTTACCCAAGACAAAAAAAATATTAGATGAAATAATTAGAATAGTATTGCAGGCTTGTTTAATCTTAATCTTACAATTTATTTATTTTCAATTTGTATTAAAATGATTTTATTTATATATTATAGGAGTAACTTTTTTCGTTTGTTTTTATTTGAGTATCGATCATTATACTCTAGTCACGGTTCTCGTTTCATTGTCATACGAAAACATGAAAAAAAAAAACTTTTTATTGAATATGTAAGAATAAATTAAGAGTGCCTTTGGAAAATTTTAAGTGGGAAAAATAATTATCAGAGAATTTAAATTTTTTTAATCTAAAATTCATTGTTTGGATTTTTATAAAAAATTTAAATTTTTGAAATTTTAAAAGTTATATTATTTTTTAATCTAAAATGTTGTCAACTTTAACTTCTTCTTTTTTATATTAAATTATCCCGGTACCCGTGTGGATATTTTATTTTAAATTTTAGATAGCACAGAAATAAGTTTGAAAGGTAAGGGAAATCATCTAATGTTACAATTTGATCTTATATGCTTAGGAACTAAATTAAAATACATTATTTTTTTCTTCAAAATGTTCCTAATTTGGAATTTGGAGTTTTTCTTCAAAGTTCAATAAATAATAGATAATAATATATTAATGTCTTAATTTTTTTAAGAGACTAACTTTGTTTTTTATGAAGAGTATGTTGAGAACCTTATTTTGTCTCTTTGCATGCATAATCAATAAAATCTAATATATATATATATATATATATATATATATATATATATATATATATATTAATGCATGAATGAGTTAATTGTATCTTATGAACAGAAATGAAGAAAGTATAAATGATAAGGTTTTTTTTATTAAGAAATATCATAAACAAAAATTTATAATAATTGACTAATTCTATTCGATCAATGATTAGATCTCTTTTCCACTTAGGTCTAATTTAAGAACAAGGTTCATAACTTCATATATCAGTGACCAGATGCACGCAGGTCTCCTATTGCGTTTCTTGGCTCCAGAGTGTAAAAGAGACTTTTTTCAGAGGAAAAAAGAAGAGACTTCTGAACGTAATATAAACTCTGACCGAATAATATGAAATTGCAACATTTTATAATATTTCTTATTTAGAAGATTAAATAATATAAAATATTTTTTGTATTTAAATAAAATAGATTTAATTACACATTTTATCATTCAACTATACTTTTTTATATAAATTTTATCATTCAAGTTTTTTTCCTGCAAAATTTATCTTCAAAAATTTCAATTTTCACACATTTTACCTTTTATTTTTTTTGCATTTTATTATTAGTTATTTTAATTTTTACACATTTTATCATTATAATAATAACAAAATGATGTCATTTCATTAAAATTACTAAAAAATGATGTTATTTTATTTTTCTTAAATTATTTTAGTAACAAATTAATATTAGTAGAATATGTAAAAATTGAAAAATTAAGTAATAAAATTTACAAAAACAACTTAGGGTTATAAAATTTCCAAATAAATAATATTTTGATGGTAAAATATGAAATTAAACTAATAAAATATCCTAATTTAATGTTATATATAATTAGCTATTTTAAGAGAGAACTTTTAGGAATTAATCTTCAATGAACATGTAAATATTTTTTTGGTATTTTTTAATGATAGCATTTTTTGAGATTTTTCTCAGCCTCTTATATTTTGTCTATCCTTTTATCTTTATTTTTAAATTAAATTTTAATATTTTTTAGATAAAATTGCCAATAGTTAAAATTCATTTCACAATATATTTAGAAGTATGTATTTATTAAAAAAATTAGTTATATAAAATGGATATTTATTCTACTTATTACACTTATTACTTCCTCTCTCTTATCTTTTTCATCTCTCTCTATTCATCTACCCAAAACAGGATGCACGTTGATATTTTGTGGTAAATAATTGAGGGATCATCTCGGCATGTTACATGAGTGCGAAATTATCCAAAAACCTTTATTCAACGATGATGTTTTTATTTATTTATTTACAGAATTGGGGATTAGGAGGAAGCTTGGCGAACAGCTAAGGTCACCTCCTCTACCTGGGCCAGGGAACGAATAAAACATGGGGCGGCTCCTCTCATTTATATATTTGGTTTTTTCTTTTTTTTTTTTGTAATAGGAAATTATGCTGTCCACTGCGTGGATTTAGCACTTTATTCAACGGAAGGTTTTGATTTAATCATGAACGTTCACAAGAAAATGTTGTTTTATTGTTTAGACTTCAATTTATTTGATGAGAAAAGGGTTATACATTCACTTTTAGTGTTAAAAGTTATTCAATCATAACTCATCATATATTATAAATTTGTTAAATTTTAAAATAATTATTTTAAAATAATTCAAAAAGTAATTTATGATTAAATGATGATATAAAATTGTTTTAAATATCAGTATACATCAATCTGTTATTTGATTGCCTATGTAATAAATTAATTGTAAAACTAATCCGTCGCATTCAAATTCATGGACTTATTTAAACTTTGATCTTATAAATATTAATTATTATAATTTAGGAACCAAAATAAATATTTATTCTATAATTAAGCACACTTCAGTTGCTTGAAACTAATTCCGACGTGACATTAATTTCCCCCAAAAAACTAAAAAGATAAAAAGTATGTTTTAGATGTATTAACTTTTATTTGACAACATGCATGTATTATTTGGCATATAATGGGAAAATGTCGCTGGGAGGAAATTTTCGTTAAAGTTGTTTAGTCAGATTTTTGATAAAAATTAATCATGAATTAAAATTAATTAGTATTTCACATAATAATAATAAAAAAATACATTGGTCAACTTGACCCTAGGGCTTCAGTTTCAATTATGTGGTGTTGTGTGTGGCGCCTCAGTAATTGAATTTATTCCTTATTTTTTTGTATGATGTATCTCAATCAGTTATATTTTACTATTTAAACCATTTTAGCTGATAAGAGTGATGGAAGATGATATTGTTTTTCGAAAAAAGGGAAGAATTTAACCATATTTTCACAATTAAATTAATAAGAAATTTATTTAACACTGAATTTCTCAAATTTTGTATTTTTAAGTAACAATGAGTCGATAAAGAGCATGAATAACCATCACCTACCATTGCCTTTTAAAAAAAAAAAAAAAACCATCACCTGCCATTGAACTTGAAAAAATCGCGATCAATTCTTGAAGATCCTTCATAGTCTTTTCTCTTCATCTTTATTTCTTCTCTTTTATTTTTATCTCCATGAGTTTATGTGTTTCCTAAGATTAGAATATATGAACCTTGGTTTGAACTTTTTGTAATTGATTTTTTTAAAGAAATTATGTGAATTAAGTTCTTGAGATCATTTGTAATGTTTTTTTTTAATGATTGGCCCTCGTCAGCAATATTGTTTAGTAATATAAACTTCAATTGGAAATTTGGGGTGTTCCTAAAATCAGGTTAAATTATATATATGCATTCATTTGAATATCCTAAACTTAATGTTTGTTACTAATTTTGCACACATAAAATATTAAAATTTATTATTACTTATGCGATAGATACACGTGTTCTTCAACAACTAATATTAATTTTTTTAATAAGTAATTTATTTATTTTAATACGTTTTAATTAATCTTATTTTCGATACTGAGGATAAAGAAGGAAAAAACTAAGGCAAGAAAGATGACCAATTCCTTTGATGTCCAAATATGACAGCCCAATCAGCAGCAAAGTTTGCTTCCCTATAATAATGTGAACAAGAGAATTTTGCCAACCATTTAGCCCCAAGCATCCTCCTCATGATATCCGCAACTAAAGGTCTCAAATTAAGAACTAGGAACATTATAAGTTGCCTATCTTTTTTTTTTTTTATGGGATAAGTTGCCTTTCAAAACAATAGAAAATATGTCTCACACGTAACTTATTGACGCACGGGAATGAAAGTAATTACTCTAATTATCAATTATATTCAATTAAAGAAATTATTTATATATTTTTTAAACAAAAATATAAAATCCCTAAACAAATTAAAATTTTAATTTCATCCAAACCATTATACATTTAACTAAAATATTATATGCAGTGCTTTAAAAAAAAACTAAAACATTATATGCAGTAAACAAAAATACTAAAATTATAATGTTGTTGTTGTTAACATCATCATAATCTTGCCTCAATCCAATATTGACCACTAAATAATTATTTTAAAAGGAAAAAATATAAGGTTTTAGAGCCAAAAATCATAAGCGCCTTGATTGATATATATATATATATATATATATATATATATATATATATATATATATATATATATATATATATATATAAAGAAAAAACAATGAAGATCTATGCTATAATAAATTAATAATTTAAAACTTAATGAAATAACTCAATAGGAATTAGTGTCCTTTATCCTAAAGTGAAAAATTCGTAAGTCGTAAGCCATAAACAATACCGCGTCTACATTGACTAAATTAGTAAATGCCCGTTAAATTTTCAAAAAAATAGAATATGAAGTTATAATATGAACACAGGAATGATGCGTAATTAGTAAATGTCCGTGTATTCTACGCATAAATTTTTAATTTAAATAAATTTTAAAAATATAAATTAAAGGTTATTTTTATAGAATTAAAGATTAATTAATATGAGTAATTTATATTAAGAAAATAAAAACACATTTTAATAATTTAAAAGTATTATATATGAAAATAAGTAGCTTATATTTGAAGAAAAATAATAATTTTTTCATATAAAATTCAAAAGAATTTAAATTTGAGATTTAAAGACAAAAAATCTTAACATAAAAAATTAAAAAGCATTATAATTTGGGGGTTATTAAAATGTACAAAAAAATGCGTGAAGCCACATGCCATAAACTTAAGCAAAATATAGAAAAAGTCTACATATTTTAATATGAAAAATCGTATTTATAATATGCGAAGATTTCAAGTTAATTTAACCCTAAGAATAACTTTTGACAAAATTACACTTTTCAATAACTTTTATACATATTGAATTTTGTTAAACCCACCATTAAACTATACTAACAAAATAATCTGTTAAGAACATATATATAAAATACATTGAGAACTTGAGATTATGAACAAACAAAAGCAATATTTTTTTAGAGAAAATTAATTTATCGCGTGTGAGACGCATTAAACAAGCTAGGTATAGTATGCATGCATATTTTATGTTAGACTAAGAAATGCTGACTTGGCTTGCATTGTTTATATTTGACGAGTTTCACTAAGATGACTTAGATTTGGTGACATGAATCATACACGATAAAATATCATAAAAATATTTTAATAATATTTATTTATATTTGATGATACTTTTTAATTATTATGAAATTTTTTTAATAACATTTTTTCTAAATATTAATTAAACAAAAAATATATCATTAAAAATCACATATATGCTAATAATGTGTTATTTGTGTCACGGATTGTGATGAATTTATGGTCTTTATCCTATTCAAAAGTTTGACAAGTTAATATTTCAAACCTCAAATTCAATTCAATTAACACCTGATAATATATGCATAAATTTCTATCAACTTAAGTTGCTGACATAATTACTGTACCAATCTTAACATCATATACTATTAAATTAAAAAATATAAGTATATACTATTAAATTAAAAAATATAAGTAGATATGAATCATTTTCTAGTTGTTGATAAATTTTAATAAAATTTGACACAAACAATTATAATATGTAGATATAATTCAACGATTGAATTAATAAAAATTATATTTTATATTAAATTATAAAAAATAATATAATAATTATCAAGATTATATAAGTAATTTGATATCTCTATATATGAGGTTTATTATCATAGTCTCATGTTAATGTATTTTAACAATTTACACCAAATTATTAAGACAAAAAATCTAACTAATTTTTTTTGATAATAAATTTATTTAAAACCAATATAAACATTAAATTATCATATTGATCCTAAATGAATTTATTAGCACAAAAAAAAATTAAATTTTTGGTGGTTGTAAAATACTCTAACATGATAGCATCTTATCAAACCCCCCGCATACTTTAAATATATATAATCTTGTTAGATAAAATAACATTTTATTGTCAGTGTAATTTCATTAAGTCAATCAACTGTGCGTCATCTCTTACTGCCGAAATTATTAAGTAATTAATTAATTGAATTAATTTGTTTATTTCATAAAAAAGGATTAAAAACATGGAGATAATTGTTAGTAATTTTAATTTCTCTGATCCGCGTTGAAATAGTTAACGAGTGGGAAAGAGAAAACTGATCGAATGACTTCCAACTCAAGGGACGTCTATAAATTTGAATAATCGCATGACATTCCTTTATTCCTTTAATTTACATTGCCATTTGAACTTAGGATTTAATTAGGAGATGGGTCTGCATTCCTTCTACCATTTTCTGATTATCCTTGCATTAATCGCATCCTTTTTGTTCATGCTGTCGACTCAAGTTAGTGCAGGTCTGTCTTGATGATGATTTTGCATTTTTTATATTTATAATCAATAAAATTGTGAAGATTCAAAGCACAAAAGCAATTCAAAGCAGAATATATTTACATTTAAACTGCATGCATGCATGTACCCAATTCTTGTGTTCCTAGAATACATGCATCTTAGCAGGTTCAATTGATTTACTCATTCATTCGCACATTAGACGTTCGATCCCTATGACACACACACACATATATAACTACGAGTTTTCATATATAGTTCCGTTGTGAAAAGATCATGACTGGCTAGCAACGACATATTTTAGTTATGTCAAAACTAAAACACATCTATATATCATTTGATGTGAAATACTAAAGCTATTAATGCATCTAATTTATTAATTTCCTGAGAAACACTAGTCAATGAGGACTTCGGGAGACGTGTCTCTCTTGTAGTACGTAGTGTCTAATTTCTCATTATGCATGCAATATTAGTCGATCACCTGCAAGTTTTTTCATGCCATCAAGGTAAGTTAATTAATGCAGCTTTTTCTGGGCATTATAAATCACATACACATGCATATGGAAATTAAGTTCAGTAACTAATGAAACTTACATGTATTTGATGAATTTTAAATATGTGAGAGTAATAAATTAATTGATGACTATATAATTATTTTTGGGAGACAGATTCGGAGATTCGGAGAAAGCTTGGGATCCACCCAAGCCCACCTACTCCACCTTACACCCCCCCAGCACCGAAGCCGGGCGGACGTGGTAAGTAGGCACGTACGCAACGCAAGACAAAAAATGGGTTGCCTCCTCTTGTAATATATATGAATATCATATGTGGATTTAGCATTTCAATTCATTTAATAAAATAAAATAGTGTTGCTGTGCTATACTTTTGGTTTTTATTAGTTTATTTGATTCTCAATACATGATAGCGACAAGTGATTGAATTGTTCAATTGAAGATTTCAACAACTTGAAATTAAATCCAAAGCGATATTAAGTTCACGCCCCCAAAAAATTAAGTGTACATTACTTTCAAATGTGCATTTCGTGGCTCAGGACATCTAAGAGAACATGTTATCCAAGAAAGAAATTTATCATTTTCATATTTTTTTATGAATCCAACGTCTTTTGGTTTTATCAGTAACAAATATTTATCAATAATTATTTTTTATAAAAAATTTGACTGATAATTTTTAATAATAATATTATTAATGATTAATCTCTGCCAAATTTTTTTACAAATTTCCTTTAGTGACTTTATCTTTTGTCAATTATACTTTTTTCATTCATAAGATTTGAATAAAAAATATTACTTAAGATAACAGAATTTAATACTATTAGGATCAATAATTTATTCGTAACAAATCAATAGTATGATCCACTGTTATTTCTATTATTGCATATTTGAGAAATTAAACTTTTTACGATAATAGTATTTTTATATAAAAAAATCTATCTTGAAAAGTTGTTAAAAAAATTGTTAGTCAAGGATTCCTTAGTCATAAGTCATAAACAATACTTTTTACTTGGTAAGTCATAAACAATACAGCGTACGTTATCTTTCATTGACTAAATTATTATGTTAAATCATATACGAGTAATTTTTAATATTTTTTTTAAAATTTTAGGAAAATTAAAAAACAAAATATAAACTATGAAATATTTAAAATCTGAAAAATAAATAAATTTTCAATTTATTGATTTTTTGTTTATTATATTTTTTAAAAATATATATGTAAATAGAATTGATGGAAATAAATTTGAACTTTTATCATATTATGTTTTTTTTTATTTTAAGATTTTTAAATGAATAAAAAAGTTAGCATAAATAACATTATGTAAGGATAAATTTAAAGTTTTGTACTAGTGAAAATTTTCTAATTTATTAGTATAATTTTTATAATTTAAAATTAAATTAAAATAAAAAAGCAATGTAGAGATAAGAGGAGTCAGAAAACTCTTCTGTACTCAGTTATTATGAGCAAAACTGTAAAAGTCGCACTAAAATAATTAGCACAGAAATAAAAAGAATATAAACATATATTAGTAAAACTGAGAAAATATAAACTGGATTTTAAATCATAAAATGTTAATAATATAAACTGAGAAAATATAAGTAGTTTAGATTTTTTTTCTAAAAAGAATGAGTAGTTGATATTTGAGAAAAAGTTTAATATAAAAAAAATAATTAATAAGTTTACTAAAAATAGGAAAATAGTGTGCATGTGAATAGTATTGACGAGAAGAAGAAAAAATAATCTTATTTTTGTGTGTGACATTAATCAAACCTTTGAATCCTGGTTCTAATTAATGGGCCATAGACCATAGTTAAGGGGAAAAAAATGAAAAGAACAACCAGACTTGCAACTTTCATGACACTTGTGTATCAGTGGTATCAATTTATAATTGAAATGAAGCACATTAGAGAGAATTCTTCCTTTCCATTATGCTTCCGTGTGAGAGTTAGGCGAGAAAAATGTATTTTCTGTGTTACATATTTTGTCCTACTATGTAATTCTACAAACGCAGGTGATTATGCATCTGGGCTCTTAATTTGCTAGAAATTCAGAATAAGCCTAGTTTCCAACGCTGAGGACTATGATCATATAGTAACACTTAGCTTCTTCTTTTTTTCATTAAGGTCAGCAAAGCAAGGGAATATTGTTTCTTTCTGTCTCTAACTATCATTGCACTATTTGTCAATTATTTTGCTTTTGTAATTGGTTGAACAAACACGTAGTAAATTTGTTAGATAAAAAAAATTATTCCTCGCTGCGAATCAATTATTTGAGAAAGGACAATTAAAACTTGGAGATGTCTGCATAATTTGAACCCTTATCCAGGATTTAGATCTTTTAGAACACGAACTTTAGTTAAGAAAATATAATTTATATATGACTCTTGACAGTTTCTTTGTCACCGTCAACATGTACTACCGCATGATCTTGCTAGAAGTACACGAATGAACCAGTCAATATCCAATTTCAATGCAAATAATTTATGTCTGCTGGGCTACAATACTAATGCAAAGTACTGCAGTTTAGTAGACACATTAGAGACCCACAGCATGAAGTGTCCTTAGTCCTTGTATGTACCTTTTTCCTTTTTATTTTCTCTCACAAAATGACCACACCATTCATCGTCCTTAATTATGCTGTTCTCCTTTTTTAAATAAACACAAAATGGACAGTGCATAGTGAGATTGATATTGAATGCGTAACTACTTCCAGTGTCAAAGTAATGAGCACATATGAACATACAAGAGAGCTATTGTATTGATTATATGATCTATGCACGGTCAAGTCATCAAGCGAATAGTGTCGTTCAAATAGTGATACTAAAGTAGAGTATTATTTTTCTTAGAACTTAAAATTGTGTCAAATTCAACCCAAAAATTAGGTAAAGATTAATAATTCCAAATCTTGAGCGTGAGATTTATAATTCAACATCTACGAAAGTCTGATAACATGTGGTTTAGTAAACCTAATAACAAACTGATGAAATAGACAATAATTCTAGAAATCACTTGAATGTTATTGTAAGAAGATTTTCGTTGAGGGGTGAAAACCTAAATCCTCAAAATATTGTTGAAAGCCACTTATGAACGCCAAAGCATTAGTGTGTAGCTGGGAAGGCGCGCCACGTCGAGATCTTGAAACAATGTTACCCATATTAAGGATCAATTTTTGTTTAAATTTAATATTTTTAAATTTTTTAAATGATTACAATCCTATTGTTATACCAATTTTTCTTTATTCAAAACTTATATATTTTTTATCTAAAAAATTTCTGATGCAAAAACAAATTTAATGAAACTTAATAAATCATGACAAGTCTTACAGGAAGTATTTACGTACTCTCTTAAAACATAATCATAACTAATATATATACGAGTCTCCCAATCCAATAATCTTAATAATAAAAGATTTAAAACTACAATTAAAAACTTAAATTATATCAATATTTTGATCTGTGCAACAGTGTACAATAGGATTATCTTGAAAGATCTTCATGTCTAGCACTCCAACAAACTCGCGTCAAATAGCGGTGGCCTATTAACAACGACCTAGTGACCGACACACATGACACATATATAACGACAGCCAGACTGTTGGTAATAAAATGTTAAGTAATAATTTTCTAATAAAATAATCACACGCACATGATGGGTGGCCATGGTGCATGAACGATAGAGATACAGTAAAAAATGACAATTTTTTTCTCCAATCTACTAAGCATCGACTTAAGGGTCACTTTAGCTGACATTATTGTGCAACAACCCAGTCCATCTGATGCAAAACACATTAACGACGATCTTATTTGTAACGATAATCAGACTGTCACTTATCCATGTTAATTTCATGGCGACTACCACTTTAATTGAGGATAAGCAATGACTTTTGACCATCGCTTAAATGTGAAATTCTTGTAGTGTCGACTGTTTACAAAAATACATATTTTTTGTTAAATTATTTATGTATATTTTTTCACTATCTCTTTATAGGGTTCGAATGTTGGATAAATAACTCTGTAAGATATATAGAGGGAGATGTTTATCATTTATAATAATTTTATTCTAGGATTATTTTCAGTGAGCATGGTTTAGATAAAACAAATATCATTTTTTCTTTATTTTATCTTTAATTTTTTATTCTATCTTTTATCTTGTTTTACACATTTTTTCCTTAATTCTGTTTCTATCCCTCCTTAGTTATAAAGAAAGTTATATAGTATCATACAAGTAAATTAAGTTTCTCTTATTTAAGGGAAGGGGAGAGTTCAGTTCATGGGTCATGGGGTGTAAGAACAAATTCCAAATATAGAAGATTCTACTAAACTAATCTAAAACCATATCTGTTTCTTCTTCCCTACATTATTTACTAATGTCGCGTCACAGTAACAGCCTCAAAGTCACAATTAGCTAGATGTTAATGCAGGAGCTTCATTCATTGTATTTCATGTTGTTCTGAAAATGGAACCATATTCTCATCATGAACCATACCGAGGCTAGCTTCGATGAATAAAATGAGAATGAAAATCCCGTGGCCGCAATTGCTGATGCGATTCAATTATATGATTTGCCATCACAGTGGTCCGATTTTGCAAGTGGGGTGACCCAACTGATCATCTAAGTCCATCATTCTCTCCTTCAGTTTGTTGAAAAGTTTTATAGAGCGAGCAAAATGGAATTGATTCCCTTATCTCATTGTCCAGTATTTCTACAGTGTGGCTTGGTTTGTTTCTCAATTAATCGATCCCATATAATATATAATATACTTATTCAGTCCCACTTTCCATCATTCTCATTTCCTCTGTCCTTCCCTACACTGTACAAGTGCATATGCATATGCATATGTTCTGTTATCTGCTAGTTTGATACCGGTTATCATTAATTGAAAGGGTTTATTCTTGCATGCCATTTAACAAAGGTGTCTTGAAAGAAAGAAAAAGTCTTCTTCGTGGTCTAAACGCTACCCCATTTTGAATTCCTTTCAAAGATACCATATTTACCAACCATAATTCTGGAACCAGTAAATAACTATCAATAAATATATAGGAATTGAATTAGGGTCATGCTATTTGGTTCATTTTCCTGCTTCTTCCAAACTTTATTTTCCAAAGACTTTGTGACCAATGAAGGTGGCAACAACTAAGAATCCATTAACCACTTAACTCTAAACACGTAGGCATGAAGAATGGTCGTAAACCCAAAAAGGGAAAGTGAAAAAGGTTCCAAGAAATATAGCCTCCAATGGCACGGAGCAGGTGTCAAGGTTCTATGATGGTAGCATATCTGTAGTCCCGAATTCCCGGTTACTGAGGTGGGCCTATTTTGAGGCCAAATGAGGAAAGAAGATATGGGGTGTTGACAGGTGTTGGAGATAAACTACCTTTCTCTCTTGCTTTAATCATCACTAAATTCCTTTGAGGTGTTTGGTTTGGACACACATTTATTACATCCTTCAATTAAATCACCTACAACAGTATTGTCTTGGAGATCAATAATGCACAAATAACTTCTGATGAATAGGTTAGAAAAAATTATAATTTTTTGAGATTTAATAATTAAGATTAATTATTTATTATAATTATTAGATTTTAAGAAAATAAATGATGGGATATGAGTAATTCTAAAAATCTCTCCTCTATTTATATATAATAATGTTTTAAACATAAAGACTTTTCCTTGTCTTGGATCCAGGGCAACAATTTTTTTTTTCTATTTTTTTCCACCAAAATAAAAAAAACCCTCTGGAACACTTCTGTTCATTTTGACGGTAATGCATTTTCATTTCTCCTTTGCTTGAAAAAACGGCCAATGGAATTTAATACACTTAATTATAGAAGGATAAATAAATTAATGCATTATACGTATAAAATGGTGCAAAGTTGTTCAAGTTTTGAGTTTGTAATTATATTAAATACACTTAGAGAAAAAATTGTCATATAAAATGATCATACTTCACTGGAACATAATTTTTTTTATCAGATGATACTTGTGATCTATACCTAACAAAAAATATTTGCATTGTTATTATAAAAATTTATATTATGAATTAATTATATTTTTTAGATATGTTTGAAAATAATTATAAATTAATAACTTTATTTTAGATATCAATCTATGATTAGATAATTGTGTATATATTTTAATTAACTTTTATATTTATTAGTATTTCAAATATTATATGAAAGAATATTAAATACAAACAAATATCTTTAATATTGAATTTAATTAAAAAATGTTTCAGCTCAATCGTGACTTATTATCATTAAAAGTTGTTTACTTTTATGAATTTTTTTTGCATAATCATTTTCTTTTATGATAATTTTTTTTTATAAATTACATGTTTTCAATCATATTCGACCTAAGTAAAATTAATAAAATTCTATTTTAAGTATTTAATATAATTGAATACTCAATAATTTGAATTCATGAGTTAAGTTGAAATATTTTATGTCAATTAATCAACGCAATCGATGATTTATAGTAATTATTTTTTCTATTCATAGTATATTAAAAATTAAAATCTTTAATATTTTAGAAGTAGAAAAGAAATGTAATGTTTTTTAAATAAATAAGAAGATAAAAAATAAATTGAAGGAAAACATAAAATTATATAGATAAGAAACGTGTGTGAAGTTATGCCGTCTCTCGATCTTTTCCATGCTTTCGGGCAAGCTGCCGTCGTTCTTGACTCATTGCCATGCACTTACGTCTTTTTCACTTGGGCGCGGTGCGGCACAACTAAAATTTTAAAATACATAAAAAGAAATATATATAACGATAAATATAATAAATTACGTGATTAAAAATAAAATGATTGATTAAAGTATAATCTAATTGTAAAATTTAGAGTGTGAAAATAATTAAAATTAATATACGTAATGGAGTGTTGGGTATATTTCAAAAGTTTAACTTTTTTAAAAGGAACAATATAATATCCCAATATTGTTTAGAAAATGGAATTTAAGGTTTATAAGCCAAAGTTCACTTTAAATGTATGATGAACTTTTGAACTTAATCTGATTAAAAATTGTTGATGTACTGAATAGTAGTGAGTCTATCCAATTTGTTTTACCTAATATATAAATTCCAATATTATGTATACATAGCATTAAAGAAATGTGAAATCAAAATTAAGGTATATTTTAATGTATATAATATCAATATAAAACATCATGCTATATATTTATTCTCGATCTAACCAGTATTTTAGGAGCCTTTAAATTAATAAGGATAATTTTGAAAAGTTAAAATAGTTTTTTTATATAAATTTAAGACTATTAACTTAATTTTTTTAACAGTGTTAATTAATTAAAAATTACTTACAAAAGTAAGAAAAATATATGTATATTTTTTTTTACTGATAGAGATATGTATAATTAAAACTCAAAATAAAAGTTTTAAATGTAAAGTAGAAGGTTCTTAATAGTTTTCATTTTTTTAACTTAAAAGAAATTACTTATGAAACAACGAGGAGAGAGAAAGAAAAAAATGATTTTCCTTTTTTTTTTATAGAAAATTAAGTTGCTAGCTTTTTTTAAGAAATTTTCAAAAAAATATATTTACTAAATTTAAAGACAAGAGAAGTAATTAAAAAATTTTAAGTCACGCGCGTACTTCGTATTTAGATGACATATTAATATGCAATTGAAGATATTACAAAAAACATATTTTAAATTTTATTTAAAACAACAAATATTTAAAAGAAATATAAAAATATATAATATAGTATTTGATCTCAATTCCTCTGATATATAAAAAACAAAATTTAAATGTAGCTTTAAGATTTTTTAATATTAATTTTCAATTAAAATTAAAATTTCATTTCAATGATTGTCATAACAATTTACGATAAAAATAGTGGAGTAAAATTACAATTTTAATTACAGAAAAAGACAAAAAAATAACAAAAGAAAAATATCTAAGTTTTAATCACGTACAAAGAAAATGCTACAAAAAATAACACGTTTTATCACATGATTGTAAGAAAATCAGAGTGAACTAAGGTTTTTCCTTTAGAAAATAAAAGAAAAAAGTATGAAATAGAAAATGGAGTATGTCTGGTCGTAGAAAAATGGTGCGGAAGAAAGAAATAAAAAAGTTTCATTCTTAACTTTTTCATTTTCTGCAAAAAAAGTATGACTTTTTATAAAAAATAATTTATTACTGTAAGTAACCATAATTGACTGTGTCAAGTACCAAAAACATAAAATCAAAAAACAAAAATTCATAAATAATTGATTGATTTTGTTTCAATAATTGATTGTTTTCTTATTTTTCTACTTCTTTCTTCTTTATTTTTTTTTCTACTTTTCTTAAACTAAACTTTCTTAAGATAAATCTATTTTTTTTCTATATCTTTCTTTATGAGCAAACACACCGTAAAGGATACAAATTCTTGCTAATTTCGATACAAACTTGATCTATTCAAAGATAACTAATATGATCTGACTTCTTGTCTACTGATGGGGAAAGGGCTCCAAAAATTTAAGTTTCATTCCTATCATGGCCTTTTCTGCATATATATCTCTTACAATCTTGCATTTTGGATACCTCTAGAGTTCAGTGGATGCTGGATGACATAACGCCTAACCGATATATTTTTTTATTACCAGTAAGCCAAATCGATATATATAGCAGAATGAGAAATTATGTGTCTAATCTAAGTTTTACATAATTTTGTATAGAATAAAGAGAGTGAAAAAAAGAAAAAAAGGTATTGAACTAAATAATTAAATAAAAAGAAAAAAGAAAAAAATAGCATAATTTTAGCATAATATAGTCTTTATGTATCAAAAATAAAATTGATTTTTTTGTGGTTATAAAAAGTGAATTTATTATAGTATTATTTAAAATTATTTATTATATTATCTTTTAAAGTTTTAATCAAGCATGAAATAGGACAGAAAAATCAATCAAATTACTCCAAAGGAGTCGGCAACCCAAATCATGGCGAGAAATGTACAACTTTTTTTAAGGAAGAAATATATATAATATATAACTTAAACATGGTTTTTTGGAAGTTTGTTTTCTTATTTTATAATAAAAATGATTATATAATTAAGTTATAAAATAATTTTAAAACAACTATATACCCTTATTTATTTTCAAAACAAAATTAAAGGAAGCTTTATTATATTATATACTTGATGCCGTTCAAAATTGATACGTATTATTTTGGTATAACCAGAATGCAATTTAATAAGTATTGTCATATTTCAAAAATATTTTTCAATTAAACATATTTTGTTTTCTAAATAATTTTTTTTGACATATTGCAAAATTATTATATATCATGATCGAGTTCAGGACATTACCATTAATAAAAGTTACTTTAAATTATAACTAATTTAAAATAAGTTAGCTGAATTCATAATGGTGTAAATCTCATCCAATATCTATTTAATTTCTTCATTCATAACATTTAAATCTGAAAGTTTCATTCATAATTTATTTGATTCACCAAAAAAATAAAAATAAACTAAGCGACATCTAATTTTGACTCAGAACATAATTAGTTATGTGTGATCACCTGATTTTTCATGTTTTCACATAAACTACTAGCTCTATCTTAAAAAAAATAAAATGACATGATTATCTCCACTTGCAACATATATACCTGCAAATACACTCAAAATATCACAATATTAATTTAATCTACCTGATGTAACATGATTATTAAGTTTATGTGTTTGGAAAAATATTTATTAGAAGTCTTTAAAATGAATATGTACTTTAAAAGATTAATTTTTACTTGGCTCCGATAGAAAGATACCTGATTAAAAAATAATACATATCAAAACTATAGGTTACTCAATTTAATTAGAAAAATTTTATATATTGTTAAATTATGACGTTGTATATAATATTACAGCAACAACTTGGGTGGTAGTGTAAGTTTTACACACAACCCAAGAGATCAAATCCCTTTCTTGATTTGTTATTGTGAACTCTGCAATATTTGTAAAAAAACAAAAAAAAAATTAATGTATAAAAAAGGAATAAATTTTACAAAGTACCTAATTATATTAAGCTATACCTTTTAAAAGAAATTCAGTAAAAATAATATTACATGACACAACACAAGACTAAAAATAATACTACATACATCACAAACACAGAAAATTGAAGACAGAGAGAAAAACAGTCCCACTTTTCATTGGTACACTGATTTGTGAATCCGCGCTCACCTGTCTGTTGATGGTGACTTCCCAACCATGCATGCGTGTACATATGATATCCACAACGCTCAAGCATTGTGTGGTTAGGTCGATCTTGTTAGTCATGCATATGACTCTAAATAAGGTAAAGTAATCCACACAAATTACAATTGCTAGCCTTCAGCTTTCCAATTAAAGAAACAGAAAAGCGATTAAGATTAATTTAATGCTAATTTACGTACAATTAAATAGATATTTATTTAACCATTTCTGAACCACTTGGCTGGCCTAGCGAGCTTGGACCCATGAAATTGAAATTAAATTAAAGGTCCCTACTCCAGTGGAGTGTTATGGGCCCACATACCACTAGCAGTAAGTGATCGAAGAAGATAGATGAGAATCACAACAACTATGTGTAGTAGCATCACACGACTATTAACACTTGGAAATAATATGATGATCTCACACAATTTACAGCAATCCTATTGCACATGGGTGCAAATCAATATCAATAACTAGTACTGTTGCATAAATCTTTCAAGGAGGGATCTTGTAGTGCATGCTAGCTGCACTATATTTTGAATTAATTAATTCACGTGTCTAAAAAATGATAACACTAAAATTCCTATGTAATGGGTTCCATGTATATAAGTTAAGTAAGGGGTGAGATTAAAATCTATGCATGTGCATGCATAATTTGAGAAGTGGATTAACATATGTGCATGGTTTTACATGGAGTACGTGAATGGGTTGTTAGGAAGTTACATAAGGTTACAAAATGAAGAGTACATGGAAAGTGTCATTGCATTGGTACTAGCTAGCTAACTAATCTAGTGGAATATTTTGAGGCCCTTCTAGCCATTCTTTTCGCATTTTTCCTATAAATAGGTGCTCCTGCCCAGTGAGAAATCTAACATCCAAACTCGAATTCTTCTCTGCTATTTTATCCCTCCTTTGATGATTATCATCCCTTTCGTATCTCTATGTTTAGGGGGAGGTAACAGTGCATGGGGTGTAGAAGAATAGGGGAAAAGATGAGAAGGAGGCACTGCTACTTGGTAATTAAGGTTGTTGACAGAAGATAGAGAGCACAGATGATGATATGCATATTATATAACATATAGCAGGGAACTCATGATGAATTGTGCATCTTACTCCTTTGTGCTCTCTATACTTCTGTCATCACCTTCAGCCTCCATTTCTCACTATTCCCCCTCTACACCAACTGTTAGCTAGTGTAGTATATACTTCGTTTCTATCTACTGGAACTATAATTCATATATAAATTACTTTAATAAGCCTGTTCATATATAATAATTTGATGTTCACCCTGGGTATTTATTACCTAGCTAGCTAGTTTTCTCTTCTAATTGCAGATTTTACCATTATACCATACAAGGTTTTTAAAAAACTGCTGGAAATGCAATTTCGGCCGCAAGGTCATATGGAGTGTCAGCTACTGCATCGCGATTACAATTGGATCCACAATTTGTTATCAGTTTAAAACCTTCAAACCATATTCTCCTATAAATATTAATTTGCTTGTATAAATGGTGATGGCTATTAACCTTTGTATTTTGCAGTCAGACGTGAACTACCGCTGTGGCTGTTGAATACTACGAATCTGTTTGTTGATGGTAGGAGGAGGTTAGAATGAGAAACTGGTCAAGGGTTTAACTTTTGTGCAAGTGCAATTCATTCCGTAATATCCCTCTTGTTCAAAAGCTTGTATTTAATTTGCTACGGCCTCTCTGACATAATAAGAGAGGGCTGTTCTTTTTCCTATTAATTTTCTTTACTATCTATAAGATTGATTAAATATTTGAGCAATATTAGATATGTATTACTTTCATAATTCATTTGTGCTTCGTCTATCCCAAGAAAAATCCGGCTTTCTTTTTTCTGTGCCAGATAAGTGATAATCAAGATCACGATATGATTCTTAATTAACAAAATCGATGAATGTACTACCACTTGCTTCTCGGAAGAAGGACCACATGCAATTGGAATTTGTGGCAAGGGGATTGTGAAGAAAATATATATGGGTCCAAATTCCAAACTGACCATGACATATTGTAGGGCATATATATACTTAATTGCTCATGATTCTTCCAATAAATCAGTACCCCACACTCGTGTTCACTGATTTACAATGGTGACCTCTAGCTACTGTGCAGTCAACAAAAAGGGGCCAGGTTTAATTTCTCAGTGCCGATTTGATATGAATATATCATCAATATACAAGAGCAACAATGTACTGTATGAAACAACATTAAATATATGCTGGTTTAATATATATATATATATATATTTACTATTCACAAACAAAACCAAATGTTCAAATAACTATCAATATTTGTCTGAATACGGTAATTAGATTGGTCATAGTCGATGAAACAAAGTTCAATGCAAATTTAAAAAACAAAAAAATCAATGTTACTTTGACTTAGAGAAGACAAAAAAGGGTGATTTTCATCGATAATTGCAACAACATTTCCATTCTTGTGCTTTGAAAATTCAGATTGAGTGATGACCCCCATATTACTCTTAACGTGACGTATTGCAACTGACAAAGTGGTAGGCAATTGATGTGCATACTATAAGAGGATGCATTTTTATCTATTGCAATCCTGCATAGAACCCATCTCCGGTAAACAATGTGAAGAACATACAGCGAAATATCACTTGTCTTGCCTGCAATGCAAGAAACATGAAATTAATGAAAATATTGTCCCATTTTCTAGACCTACCGCTTTAAAGCTAGCTCTCATTAGGAAGGAATATGTTATTTTCTGATGACAAAGACCCTTTTTCCATATATGTAGATGCACACTCATTGAGATGTGACTTACATGGCCATTACTATTTCAAGACGAGTTTGATATGATTATAATAATATTTTTATTCTTAACGCTTGACTGAATGTGATTCTAGCCAGTTTAATTTGCGTAAATATATAGTTTTCACTTATTTTCCCTCCGGATCCATTTATATTTCCTGCCATGCATATAAACATAGGTTAATCAAGTGTAGAATTTAACTTTATTAATTTGTGTTCTCTATTTTTTTATAGGCAAAGAAAATTTTATTGATGAAGATGTAAAGCTACGCTTCAGCACAAGATGTACTACCAAAGAATAGCAACAAGTATAAAAAAATTTGTTTGCTAGCTAACTCTATTAATTTTACATATATATAAGCTTTCTGCTTATTTATTGTACACCCTTCACTTTCTATTTGGGTCTTTTATGTTATCGAATCATAACTTTTTCCTGTATGACCTTCAAATTATAATTGGTTCAGTACTCTCTTTAAACAGAAGTACCACGAAATAAAGACACCATTCGACTTAGAATGCGTATGTCTCGTACGTATATTTATAAAATTCAGTGACTTCACCTAATGTGATGCTTGATTAAAGCAACACATTGGCAATCCAAGAGTTGGCTAATTATGGTGGAGTATCCTGTGAATTGTGCTAGCCGTGTCACCACATTCAAAATTTACTAAAGATGTAGTAGTGGACCTAGGTGCACGTAAAATAAGCCAACTCGGACATCGTTGATCACATAGCATCATCTTAGCAAAGTTTTATGAATTAGTATATAGAATTTTAGAAGATAAAACACGTAGAGATAAGTCCTTAGTCATGAATCATGAGAACTCTGGCTTCCACGATTTAGTTAAAATAACGCCAATTGTTCATAGATATTCATAGTTTAACCTAGTTATCAACTCTGATCCCTATCCCCCCATTCATGCCCCCGTGTTATCGGTGTAAGTCAATCTAGCTAGATCTTGTTAATCAAATAATTTTAGGACATTGATTAAGAAATTTTTAAAAAATATTTATTGTAAAAATCATAAGAAAACCTAAAAAAATTTTATGTGTAACATAATTTTTATTAATTGACCATATAAACTTTTTTCAATAATACTGTTTTGAAGAAAAATAAAACGAAGCTATATGGTTACTATAACTAAAGCATATATAATATACTAGTAAATATCTCAAGCATTGCATTAATATTTTTAATTTGTATAAAATATAAAAAGTATAAATTAAAATGAGAAAATTAATTTTCAAGGAAAAGACTAAACATGATTAATTAAAAAAAACTAAACTTTAAATTTTAGAAGATAAAACACGTAGAGATAAGTCCTTAGTCATGAATCATGAGAACTCTGACTTCCACGATTTAGTTAAAATAACGCCAATTGTTCATAGATATTCATAGTTTAACCTAGTTATCAACTCTGATCCCTATCCCCCCATTCATGCCCCCGTGTTATCGGTGTAAGTCAATCTAGCTAGATCTTGTTAATCAAATAATTTTAGGACATTGATTAAGAAATTTTTAAAAAATATTTATTGTAAAAATCATAAGAAAACCTAAAAAAAATTTATGTGTAACATAATTTTTATTAATTGACCATATAAACTTTTTTCAATAATACTGTTTTGAAGAAAAATAAAACGAAGCTATATGGTTACTATAACTAAAGCATATATAATATACTAGTAAATATCTCAAGCATTGCATTAATATTTTTAATTTGTATAAAATATAAAAAGTATAAATTAAAATGAGAAAATTAATTTTCAAGGAAAAGACTAAACATGATTAATTAAAAAAAACTAAACTTTAAATTTTAGAAGATAAAACACGTAGAGATAAATCCTTAGTCATGAATCATGAGAACTCTGGCTTCCACGATTTAGTTAAAATAACGCCAATTGTTCATAGATATTCATAGTTTAACCTAGTTATCAACTCTGATCCCTATCCCCCCATTCATGCCCCCGTGTTATCGGTGTAAGTCAATCTAGCTAGATCTTGTTAATCAAATAATTTTAGGACATTGATTAAGAAATTTTTAAAAAATATTTATTGTAAAAATCATAAGAAAACCTAAAAAAATTTTATGTGTAACATAATTTTTATTAATTGACCATATAAACTTTTTTCAATAATACTGTTTTGAAGAAAAATAAAACGAAGCTATATGGTTACTATAACTAAAGCATATATAATATACTAGTAAATATCTCAAGCATTGCATTAATATTTTTAATTTGTATAAAATATAAAAAGTATAAATTAAAATGAGAAAATTAATTTTCAAGGAAAAGACTAAACATGATTAATTAAAAAAAACTAAACTTTAAATTTTTAAAAAGTCGAGAAAGGTTTTAAGAGATAATTCATAATTAAGAAGTTTATTTACTAAAAAAAACTTCAATTTAATAAACGTGGGTGAATAGTTAAATGGAATAGATTAAAAAATCACATACTTAATGCATGTGAATAGTATTTTTCATGTCTCTGAAAAAAAGTATTTTTCATATGTATCTAATCAAATTTCTATTTATTGTTTGAAGAAAATACTGATTTGATAGAAACCTTGGAAGATGAATACAAATATGAGTGAAATGACCAATTTGGTCATTTCTCTTTATTTATTTATTTTATTTTGATTTTTTATTTTTTAAAAAGTTAATTTTGATCATTTATTTTTTTAAAAAAATTCAAGATGATCTTTTTATTAGTTTGAAGTTAATGTCATTATCGATAATCAAATATCGATGACTAAAAGTCACAGCAAAACAAAAGATAGGAAGAAGTAACAACATTAATTGTTTCATCCTTCACAAAATCATAATTTCCTTTTTCCCAAATCATCCACATAAATTTTGTTGCACAACCTATCTTTCCTACAACCAATTGCACAACATCCTCTTTGTTTTCTCGTTTCAACTCACAAAGTCATAAACTCAACCCTTTTTGCACTTAAACCTTGATGCACACCCAAATCGAGTAGCTCGTTGGGTTTAACGAGAACTTCAATTTTCCAACAAGATTATTCACATGATGTCCTAATGTCATTCTCCCTCATCCTTTCAGCAAGAACCTAGATGCCCACCAAATAAGTCTTTTTATTCTTCTCTTCGCTTTGATTCTTGAAGCTCTAATGGCTCTTCGAGTTGAATTATTTATGCAATTTTGGGGATTTTAATTTGGGTGTAAGGTTTTTGATTTTCTATTTGAGAAAAAGGGAAGTAAGGGGTTTGTGAAGGATGAAATTGTTGGTGTATTGATGCTTCTTTGTTATTTTTCATTTTATGATTGCTTTTAGTCATCAATATTTGATTATCATTAATGACATTAATTTCAAACCTACAAAAGGATCACTTTAATTATTTTTAAAAAAATAAAGAACAAAAATAAATAAAAAATAAAATTAATGACCAAATAGGACATTTGGCCATAAAAATACTAACATAAATTATGTAACCAGACATTACTTTTACTTTTTAAGTATATTGCAATTTCCAACTTATATATTAGTTTAATTATTACTTAGAATTCAAGACACCTAAAGTTAAAATATAATATGATAATTAAAAGTATAAAATGAATGATATAATTTAATAATATATGAAGTTGGTGGTCTAGTATAGTGTAGTTTGCATGATATCATACTTTTTATTTTATTTTAATTGTTTCTTCTTTGGGCATCCTCTATGATGGTCTTCTTTTCACTTTATTAATATCATACTTTGTTGCATGCGAGTAATCAGCTAAAATCTGGATGGTGTCGTGATATGCTTTGCATGTGTAGTCAAATCTCATGCAGTTTTGGCTCTAAAGAATATTTAATTTCCATTAATATTTGGCTGATCAATGCTTTTCCTTATATTTTGAAGAAAATATAATACAGAAGAGGATGATTCTGTTTGACATTACTCAAAATATAATTGTCCATCGCTGACCAACGTACGTAGGGAGACCAATTTCGAGAGAAAGACGAGTCTGATAAAGAAAGCTTTGTGAATGACTATGAGTGAATAGATGCTAAAATATAGTAGAGCAATTGAGCAAAGCGTAATAGAACATTTTAATTAATAAATATTAATGTAACTCTATTTGTTAATATAAGCACATTTGTCGAACTTTGTTAGATCTCGTATCTGTATGTTTGCATGTGATTACTTTAATTTGTTTAGAATTCTAGTTGTTATTAATAACAAAAAGGAAACATAACTTAAGCCATAATTTGAAAATGACAGTGAGATTATACGTAATTAACTTTGTCAATAGTACTATTTTGAAGAAAACAAATGCAAAGTGGATCCATGTCTAACACAAGGAACATGGTGATGGAATCTGGGTCTATTCTGTATTTGACAATACTAAATTATGAAGCTTTTCTTAATAAATGCTGGGGGATCAATCAGCATAGAATAAATAAAGGAAAATGATAATCTCCAAACTACAGTGACATAAAAAAACTTAAACGGGGAAGAAAGATTACAAAATTTTATTTTAGAAATAAAACATTAATATATTTAACATGTAAAGTATTATTAAAAAAATTAACAACTGTTTAGTAGAAAAAATAAATAGTTTTAATTAGACTTTTTTTAAGGAGTACGTACTAATTAGACTTGTTTATATTTTTTTCTCTTTAATTAAAACTATATTTAATTAGTTTTTATTCTCTAAAAAAAAGAAAATCAAGTCGATCAAGTACCTCAATTTTTAAGATATATGAAGCAAAATTGAACCCATTATCAATTTTCTTTTACCTAAAACCCTTAAATTACTGTTTTATATCCAATTAGGAGGGGAGCTTTGGTTCATTCAAATTAAATTCATGACACGATTTTAAAAGTTTAGAAGTAAAAGTTTAGTAAAACTTGAGAATTTCATAAGATGTTAGTAGGGTTTCAAATGAGGAAATTGAGATTTATTTTTTAATTAGGTAAAAATTGATAATTACTATATTAATCAGTCATTCAATGAGAATAAATAATGGCTGAATAAAAAGCAACGGTCTAAGATTCAATATCGTGAAGCATCATTTTGAAAAATCGTCTCAAGAAAATTGACAGAAGAACAAAACAGGCTTATGAGTAGAAAGTTACTAAAAACATGCATCTTATTACGGAATTTGCAACGTTGCGGCTAAGGATTGGGTGGGCGGCAATGTAGGTGGCCCATTATCATGTGCATCTGTCTCTGCCTTGAATTGTGTGCCAAGTTGATAGATCAGAGGTAAATGCGCGGTGCAAAACTCACGTCACAAATGCTCAACCAACATCGTCTCATATGTGATATGATGGATAAATAAATTTATTTTTTAAATATGTAATCATCAATTTAATCATTAGTATCTGCGTATGAAAATAATAATTTTATGAGGAATTAATTTTTAATTTTTGAAAAAAATAATCTTATTCACAACACAAAAAGTGACGATGCTCTTCTTAATTCACACCAACTAGTTATTCAATCCTTATCAAAATTTTGAATATCCGATATGCATGCCATTAGAGAGATCAATACTGCTTTCTTTCTTTCAATCGTTTTTCTTTTCTCATCCTAATCTCATTTTGTTGTCTTTCTAACCGCCAAAATGTCCTTATATATCTACATACCCATTCAGTCGTTTAGGGGAGCTCGTAATTCCCTCAAATATTCTAACAGCCAGCTAACTCAAGTATATTGATATTAGATAAATGTTTACATATTTGGACGTGAAAGAATTGATTATATGTTTTAGGTTCAAAATTAATTTTGACATAACTAGTCAATTTGTTTAAATTTATTTATTTTAATAAAATAAATAATTTTTTATTTCTTTAGTATATTTGTTTAAACTGTTTATGCTTAAAAAAATAGCATTTTTTTTTATTTTGAGAAGAAAAAACTTTATTTACTTCTTAAAAAACACTTATATAAAAAATGTTTATTTTAAAGTTATTTTAAAAGTCTAAACAAACTCTATTAATATAATTTTAATAAATCTGAAAAGTAGTCATATATTTTTTATAATTAGAAAAAAAATATTATCAATGGTTTCTTATATAAAAGATTAGAGATAATATTATTTATTTATTATTTCTAATTACTTCTAAAAAAAGTAAAAATATGTTGTCAAAACATTTTTTTTAGTCTGTCAAAACATTCTAATTAAATGACTTTTGAAATAATTATTACAGAAATAGAAAATTTTATCATATATGACCATCTATTATTATTGATGTCGGTAAAAAAAAAATCAATTATTAGATAACTGTAAAAAAAAATTATGCTGTCAAAACATTCTGAAAACAACCATTTTCATTTTTGATACATTGAAAGCAGCCTTTTTATTTTTATTTTTTTGATACATTGAAAGTAGCTTTAATTTTACTTTTTTTTTTCTTCTTTTTGATATATAGAAATTAAAGCATCCATTTTTCGTGGACAGGGAATAGGTTCATTTTGGATTAAGTTTCAAAAGCAGGTCAGAAAGTTAGTATGCCAAGAAAGATATGGCAGGCTATATATATAGTGTTGATAAGGGTATCTGATAGGTTAGCAAGCTTTTTAGCTTTATGTTGAAAGTCCCCACTACCAAAATTGGTAGCAGATAATTTTTTGTCATGATGTTGCCATGGTCATGCATGTAATACTGCTGGTTCTGTTATGAATGTCCCATAGTACTTAGAAATTAAGTGTTTCATATATATAGAAGCCAATCAATTAAACAAGATAAAATGGTTTTTGATCCCTCTATTCCAATTAGTATCACTTCCTAGCCTCCAACCATTGACGTCCCTTGCATACATGACTCTTTACATTTGGACAATCAATGCAACCAGTCCCACATTGCTAGAGCATGTTATATATGTTCATTCCACGGCTCCTGACATGACTTGATCTTATATATATAAACCAATTCAATAATGAAATCTGATTTTGTTTTTCAAAAATATGCCATTCATATCTATTTGGCCGTGCAATGAAAGGACATTTTTGGAATCATATTCAAGACAATAATGACTGCATTATAGGGGAACGAGTGAGTGCCGTCCACTACATGCTAGTGGCACTAATAAAGTTCATGTTCTTTATTCACCAATTAAGCATAAGGTTCAGAATAGTGTGCTTAAAATCCAACCAAATCATTGCAAAAACTGTTAAACCAAAAACTAAATTGAACTCTAAAATATCCGTTTGATGTTATATTCACACCAAACCGAATCACGTTTTTATGTTTTATTTGGATGATATTTAACACCCCTAATTATAACTAACAAACTTTCCCAGCGCTCCTCGAAAACAGAGAAAGTAATACTTCAAGATACTATACATACTTTCCAATAAATATTATAGAATAATGCACCAATAACAATATCATTATGGAGATGAGATGATTATAGGAAATCTACAATTGAACTTCTTTACAAGTTAAAAGATAGTAGTATTAGTTATGCTGCTTCCATGTCCTCAGTTTCCCTCTTATTGAATGACTTAGTGTGAAGATCCCGTGTGATTTGAGTGGTTGTGTCCAAGAAGTACAAAATAAATTATGTGAAGCAGCAACAAGCAAACATGGGTATGGGCCCATAAATCCAAAGGACAAGAGGAAATGACAAGTAGAAGGCCCGCAAGCCTAGAGACCAAGAATAACTACCCCGGTTTAAGGTTTTTGCAACATATCTAATGAAATTCATTTTGCCTTTCAATGCAGGTGTGGTGATCAAGAAGCTCACATGTGCATAGTATCTAATAGACTGCGCGTTACATAGAAATGCAACAAGGAAGCATAGTGACATGGAGAGGCGTTTGATTGAAGAATTAAGGGAAGTTTTGTTGCCATAAACTAATTTTCTATCTGAGTCATTGCTTGCAAAAATGCCAATGAGTGAACTAAGTGTGATTGCTGTTGTAGCAAGAAGAGTGGATGCCATGATATTGTTGCGGATTGTTTGAACACCCAAAACCCCATTTTTCAAGGGATCCTGAAAACAAGGCAATGGACTTTGTTATGGAAACAATTGTCTTAGTCTTGGTAAATAAAATCAAACCAAACTTGCCAAAATGCAACACAATATACCTTCTAAAATTTCGGGGTATGATGCAAGGAAAAAGAAAATAAAGAAAACGCTTAGTAGTCTCGTTCACAAATAATCTAATACCTCTACCAGCATAAGCTAAAGAAATACTCAACAGGATGTTACTGTGGATGTTCAAAGAGGGCAGAAGATGGCAAACAAAACAACTGCAACATGTTTAGCATACAGATAATGACAAGGTGCATGGAGACTTGTGCATCTGATCTATGATTATGAGCCTGTACAACAGTACAAGTGTATGGTTCAATATCTACTATAGCAAATAACTTCGAAACATACTACAGAATCAGTCCAGAATTGATATTTAACAATTTAGGTAAAGTACATGTCAAAACCTTTCAAGGACGTATAATACCATATAAAGGGACATAAGCCGCTGAACAATGAGCCTATAAAAGTGAGACTATAACATGGTTGAATACTTCAATATCTACTTTAGAACATCAGTTAATGCAGCAGTCTATAGTTGTTCTTAAATTACAGATTATACACTAGTCAAATTAGTTTAATTAGCCTCAATCTGGTTAACAAATGCATTGAATTCACATACTTAGAACATTAACTAATGAAGCAGTCTATTGTTCTTAAAATACAGATTAAGCACTAGTCAAATTCACAAAAGGTGGGAAACAAAACCCATCAATCAATTTGTCCAACATCAAGCGTATAATTTCTCGTTGCCAACATATTTTAAGGATAAATGACCAAATTAGTTCTTGAAATTGTATCTCGTTGTCATAATAGTTCCTTAAATTAAGGAAAACTCAAATAAATCCTTGAATATTTTTAAGATTTCATTTAAGTCTTTAAAATTAGCTATTTTTTTTTTTCATTTTGATCCTAGTCCAAGGACTTAAGTGAAAATATCATATGCTTCCTGTTTGAGGATCAAAATGAAAAAAAAAGGTTAAATTTAGGAACTTAAATGATTCTATAAAAAAAATTTAAGGACTTATTTAAATTTTTATAGTTTTAGGAACTAAATAGCAAAATACAATTTCTGGGACTTAATTTAAGAAGTTTCTTTGTCTTGGGAACTAAGTCTTGGCGAAACAAACCTTATCTAAAATAGCATGAATTATGATCAAATTTAGAAAACCTCGTGACAGTTGAATCCTTTGTTGACAGTTGACACTAACAGATATGTGAAGTGAATCTTTTCACTAACAACACTCTCACGAACTCCTCTGAACCGTACAAACTACAGAGTTATCAAACTATTGAAGGTTACTGATGAACTTCCTAAAAAATGATTCATATATGATACGTCACAACTCACTGATTTCCAATCAAAAAGAAAAATGTTAAAGATCCCATGTTGACTAGTGATATAGCCTATAAAGATAAGGGACAATAGTCATCCTCCGAATTAACTTTTAGAGTTGAATTAAACTCGAATCCAAATTTTAAGATGATATCAAATTTTATGGTAGTAGTTATTGTTGGGTCTATTAGACTAGTCTATCAACAAGATACCTAAAGAGTAAAGACAAATATTGAAGAGTGTTGAAGCACTGCACTGCCTATATTGTACAATATAAAACGCAGAGAAAGAGAATACTGACAGCCATGATGGAAAGAACCCATTGATAACGAGAATGAGCATTCAAGCCAATGACAGTGCGAGATGGGTAGCGGATTATAGTGTAGAGAAGCCAAACGTGATATATTCCCAACACCAACAAACCCAGTGGCAGCACTTCGTAGTCCAATTCCTTTACTTGCATGCTTCCTCTTCAAACTTCAAACTTTACCTTCCATCATTCACCACCTCATAAGTCATAACTAAAACTCCCCGCTCCAAACTTATAATGTTATTGGAATTCAAATTAGTTACCCTTTCCTTTCACTCATACCTACTGTTGTCTTTTACAGCCCACCTTTCCACTCACAAAATCTTGTCTTTTTTCCTCCAAAACAAGCAAAGATAAAGAGACTCCCCCTTGCTCTGTCAACTAGTAAAATTGCCTGTAAAGATTTACTTTCAAATAATCAAAAATCATTTTTAGTATAATATTTTAATGTAATTATTATAAAAATTAACAAATTTATATATATTCATATTTCTAATTAGATAATAATACAAGAACCCCAATAATAGCTCATTCACAACACCCCTTGAGTTTGTGTGAGAATATTTTGATTCAATCTTGCAAAATACAAAATACATTTTAAAACTAGTGGGGATACTATCCTTTTCGCTCATTGCATGTAATATTTATTCAATGTATAATTAATTCTCAGAGCCCCCCAAAAATAGTTAATTATTTCCTTTTCCACCTGTCTCCACGTTGCCCAATTATGGCTAAAGAACCAAAAAAGGAATTGAAATTGAGTTAGAGAAAAGATGCAATTCCATGTGGTCGTTCTCTTCATACTTGTCAGGTACAATTCGAGAAATCCTTATATCCTCCAGTTTGTTGCTTTTGTTATCACTCTGTTGAAATGGTTGAAAACTGTTTCTCTGTGCTTTTTAGGCAAAAGACAATCTTTAAAACTCAAGTTCTCAAGAGATCACTTAGGTTATCGGTATCCAAAATAAGGCATACATCGAATTCGAAAGAATGATATTGACACCATTTAATACTTTATACTAGTGGGTATCCGCGCCATCAAAACCATTTCTTGATTCATAATTCTTGTAAACTGAACCCACTTACTAAATCTTCCCTCGTAAATAATTGTAAAAAAAAATAGAGATGCACCGAAAATCAACAGCCATAACCACTTTTTAGTTTAATTTCTGTCCAAGTATTACCACTTCAATCCCTGTCTAAGTATCAGTTTAATTAATCCAATTAAGAGGCTCCAAGTGTGTGGATCGCACATAGCCATACCCGAATGATGTAAGCTAGAAATATGATGCATGGTTTATGAATCACCGTAGATATAATGTTACAATAAGTAATTAACAGCTGTCCTGTATAGGTCATCTTAATCTTTTTCAACGGAAAATCATTTCTACAAAGCAGGGAATAGACTGCTTGTTCTCTTTTTAAGAAACGTCTCAACATCTATTCTTCACATATTTGGAATCATATTCAACACACAAATACAAGATTTAAAAAGATTCCACAAGTGTGTCTATGTTTTTGGGAATAGAGTGTTGTTTCTATTATTCATTTGACAAACAGGGTTACATCCGCATTTTATAAAATAAAACGGATTTACAACTCATGCTCCAGTGCGCTCCGCTGTACTACACTTCTATGAATCTTGCACAACATGTTTTATTTGGATGATTGATAACTGTTAAATAATTGTACTTTGATAGTAGAAAATCAAGTAAAATTATCTTTGAAAATAATTATTTAGCAATTATTTGCATTAAAATATTAAAGAATTGATATTTTGTTTAATTTTGGCTACAACTATAAAAACTGGAGGTGTTAAAAGCAAAAAGTGAGAAATAATAAAGAAAAAAAGAAGAAATCAGAAAAGGCCCAACCCAGAGCTCGCTAAGCGGGTCAGAAAGACACAGGCGCTAAGCGAGAAGAACCAGCAATCCAACAAAAGCACACGCTAAGTCTGTGACATGCGCTAAGCGCACGATCTATATGCGCTGAGCAAGCGGGTTGTCACGTTAAGCCCGCCTACGAAGACCCAAAGCCCACTTCAGCCGTTATGAATAGAGAACTAGTCCAAGGGAGAATACACACCACGACAAAACCCCTCTCCTTGCATATTCATCTTTATATTCTGTTAGAGGTTAAATACTCGGGAGATGATAACTTCTAAACAAGATTTAAACAAGGTATGCATACATTAATTTTAGGGGTTAGACGCTCCGGAGAGAATAACTTATAATAGAACAAGAAGAAAAGACATCATACATAAAGTGATTGCATTATGCCCATGCGTCAAAGCAAATATTTATCTATTGAGTTTTTGCAAAGACATTTGGGAGATAAATAGATAAAATAGACTTGTCATCTTGAGGCATCAGGGGCAAGTAAATGAATACATCTGGGTAGGATAGGATTTACTGAATTGGTAAAGAAAAATCATAAACTCATACATCCTAGGTAAGTCATTTTCCAACATTATCTTATCTTGAATTTAGCTTTTTTCTTTTATCTAATTTTTTTATCTTTCTTATCTTTCACTTTTTTCTAATCTTGTATCTTTTTCTTTATCTTTAATTCTTTTATCTTATAATTTTATCTTTAAATTTTTTATCTTTTCTTTACCTTATCTTCTATCTTTTTCTATTTGTTATTTTAAATTTATTATTTCTTACTTCTAAATTGAGTTTGCATTAGTCTAATTACAAACAAAGTTTTTATGAATTCGACACTCGGATTTTCGAGTTAAGAATGATTTTTCTAAATCAAACTTAATTAAGAACTACCAAACTTTCCCAATGCCCCAGAACAACTTTTCCCTTCGAAAACAGGAAACATACTTTTCAAAATAAATATTATACAATAATTCACCAATAATATCATTACGGGGATGATTATAGAAAATCTACTGTTGAACTTTACTACAAGCTAAAAGATAATAGTTATCAAGTTCAAGAGCAGTTAGAATGATGGAACTATGCTGCTTGCGTTCCCCCGGTTTCCCTCATTGTGAATGATTTAGTGTGAAGATCCCGTGCGATTTGAGTGGTTGTGTCCAAGAAGTACAAAATAAATGATGTGAAGCAGCAACAAGCAAACATGGGTATGGGCCCATAGATCCAAAGGACAAGAGGAAATGACAAGTAGAATGCCCGCAAACCTAGAGACCAAGAATAACTCCCCCGGTTTAAGGTTTTTGCAACATAGTCAATGAAATCCTTTTGGCCTTTCAGTGCATGCGTGGTGATCAAGAAGCTCACTTGTGCATAGTATCTAATAGACTGCACATTGCATAGAAATGCAACAAGGAAGCATAATGAGATAGAGAGGCGTTTGATTGAAGAATTAAGGGAAGTTTTGTTGCCATAAACTAATTTGGTATCTGATTCATAGGGCGCGAAAACGCCAATAAGTGAAC
Source organism: Glycine soja (assembly GCF_004193775.1). NCBI lineage: Eukaryota > Viridiplantae > Streptophyta > Magnoliopsida > Fabales > Fabaceae > Glycine > Glycine soja. The sequence continues at coordinate 3,946,554 of NC_041009.1, forward strand.
TAAGTGTGATTGCTGTTGTAGCCAGAAGAGTGGATGCCATGATATTGTTGCGGATTGTTTGAACGCCCAAAACCCCATTTTTCAAGGGATCCTGAAAACAAGGCAAGGGAATTTGTTATGGAAACAACTGTCTCAGTAAATAAAACTATACTATACTTGCCAAACTGTAAAACAATACCTTCTAAAATTTCGGGGTGTGATGAAAGGAAAAAGAAAATATAGAAAAGGCTGAATAGTCCCATACTCTCATTCATAAACAATCTAATACCTCTAAACTTAGATAGAACATAAACAGCAAGGATATTAAATATAAGTAAACTCAGGAAAGTAAAGCTACCATATTGGGAATTAGTATGTCTTTATCAGGACCAGTCTTTTGCAAATGTGACATACAGCATGTAGTATATAATGCAACATAAAATAAATGCGCAGATAAAATTAACCCGGTTGAGTTCCCTATAATAAGCCATATTTTACAGAAAAACCTCCAAAGAGTTTCTCAACCAACTTTCAACATGGGAAATGATGCATTTGAATTACCTCTATTAAGACAAGCAACTACACATGGACCAAGAAAAAAGATAAGTGGAAGAAAAAAAAAATTGCTAAAAAAAATATGGATCACACAACACCTCGGTTAAGAACCAATCAGGAATATTATTTTTAAAGTTTACAAAATGACTAGCACCTGAAATTCACCAATATTCTTTCAATTGTTTTCTAGCAGCAGCTCATTGATCTATTAACCCCACATTTATTCAGAAATCCACATAGCTCATGTCTGATTCAAATTCTATTTGAATACTACTAGGTTACTAGTGAAGTTTTCCTTATTGGCATTCTACATGGGCATACTTGCAATCTTTACGGATCAATTTATTATTCTATATACACACAGGATGCCCGCTGTAATTTATTGTATTATTAAAGATAAAAGTTCATATCAACCTGCACTGTCTCTGCACCATATTTTTTCCCAAACTCTCTAAACATTTACAGAGCAACACCTAGCTATCCTAATCATTGCTCAAAATCATCCCCCTATAACAATATAACCTGACTTCTATAACCAGGATAAGCTAAAGAAATCCTCAACAGGATGCTAGTATAGGTATGTGACGGCAAGACTAGTGTCAACATTTTAAATATTACCAATCAAAATGGATGTTCAAAGAGGACAGAAGATGGCAAATATAACAACTGCAACATGCTTAGCATACATATAATGATTAATGAGTATAAGCATGGAGATTCGTGTTCGTTCATCTGATCTATGAGCCTACAGAAGTGTTTGGTTCAATTTCTACTTTAGCAAAATAACTTTAAAATATACTACAGAATCAATCCAGTATCATTTTTAAACAGTTTAGGTAAAATACATGTTAAAATTTTCAAGGACGTATACTAACCTCATGCAGGGACTTAAATAGCTGATCAATGAGCCTATAAAATTGAGACTAACCAAGCAGTCTATGGTTGTTCTTAAAGTACAGGTTAAGCACTTGTCGAATTCCCTTTCATAAACACGTATCATTGATTATCGTCTTCAAAGACACGTAAAATATGAACCTTGACAAATGCAATGGCAAGTGAAGCCTTTATTTGGAAGACTTTTGACAACGTAACACAGAAAGTAGGAAAAAGGAAACAGTACAATTTTTACGCAAATGTTAATTGTAATTTCACATAGGGAATGGATCCTCCAATGACCAATGCCAGAATTTCATATCACTTTGTTAACAGAACCCCACCTAAATAAACACAATTTTCACATGACAAGAGGATTCATTCCGAATCTCACACTGCTTGAAGTAGCTTAAAGTGACTGGTTTCTAAAATTTCTTCTATCTATGACAAGAGGATTCATTTCCCAATCTCAAACTCGTGGATTTCTTAACCGTGCAAACTAAAAGTTATCAAACTATAGAAGGTGAGCACGAATTCATGAAGTCCTTGCAGAGATAATTCATATATTCTATTCACCAATTTCCAATCAAATAGCACAAGCGTGACAAGTTTTAGCTACTAATGTAGACACAAGCTTATTCTGAATATAAATAAACTTCGTACCCCATTGCTCAGAGGCTCTTCGCTATGCGAAGGTATGGGGGAGGGATGTTGTACGCAGCCTTACCCTTGCATATGCAAAGAGGCTGTTTCCGGAAAGCTTATTCTGAATACGAGTACAGAAATTCTAGAAGACAAGTATCATTACTGGATAATATTGCACAGTAAATGACAAATAGTACTAAATTACAATTCTATATAACAGATAGATACCATAAGACAAATATTCAAAACTGTTATTGTACGAGATAAACTGTCTTTATGAATAAGAACAACACAACAGTTGCACATCTCATAGCGAGAAACAACATCTTAGCATTTGGGTTTGAGTCTAACTCAACCAAAAGTTAACAATGATTAGCTAAGGACAAATATTAAAAACAAGTTATCATACAAGATAAATGGTCTTTATGAATAAGAACAACAACACATGCACATCTGATCTAAGTGAAAGATAACATTTAACATTTTGAATTTGGGTCTAACCCAACTTCAAAAGTTAATTCAAAAAGGAGGGTTGTTTTGTACTTATATATACTACTTTGGTCATATAATTAGTCAATGTGGGATTTGCAAAACACTCTTATGACGAGGATTGAACATCTAGATCATGAAGTTTAAAAAACAAAACATCTACAAACAATCTGACAACAAATTATCCAATAGGCCCAACAACAATTAAAATAAACTCTAATATCATTTTAGAATTTGAATTTAAATGTTCAATCCTAAAAGCTAGCTTAAAAATTTAGTAATTTCTCTCACTTATATACGTTATTTTGGTCATAAGCCTAGTCAATATGAAATCTCAACACAACAAGGGTCAAGTGTCACGTGATAAATAGAGAAAATGAGAGAAAGAGAGTACTGACAGCCATGATGGAAAAAACCCATTGGTAACGAGACTGAGCATTCAAGCCAATGACAGTGCGAGATGGGTAGCGCATTATAGTGTAGAGAAGCCAAATGTGATACATTCCCAACACCAACAGACCCAGTGGCACCAAAACGTAGTCCAATTCCTGTACTTGCATGCTGCTGCTGCCTCTTCAAACTGCAAATTTTACCTTTCACCAATGCTACCTCATAAGTCATAACATAATTAATTACTTTTCCTTCCCCTTCACTCATACCTACCCTTGTCTTATACAGCCCACCTTTTCACTCACAAAACCTTGTCTTCTTTTCCTCCATAACAAGTAAAGATAAAGATTAAAGAGGCTCTTCCCTGCTCTTTCAACTTGTAAAGTCTACAAAAACTAAAATTAAATCCATCTTTTCTGACTGGGAATAAAATGTGGGAAACAGAAATTATTACCAACACTAATTGTACGATTCGTTCTTTCTCAAACCCCACAAAAAAAGGTGTTATTTCCCTTTCCACCTATCTCCACGTTGCCCACTTATTCGATTGTGTCTTAATTTGGCTAAAGAAACAAAAAAAGAATTCAAATTGAAATTGAATTAGAGACAACAAGTGCAATTCCAGGTGGTCGTTCTTTTCATACTTCTCAGGAGTTTGTTGCTTTTGTTATCACTCTCTGGAAATGGTTGAAAAATGTTTCTCTTTGTGCTTTTTAGGCAAAAGACAATCTTCAAAAGTTCCCAAAATAAAATACCACTGTCGTATCCCAAATATGGCGTACATCGAAAGAATGATGTTGATATCATTTCATAGGACTGGGTCCGCACAATCAAAAACATTTCCTGATTTCATAATTCTTGTAAAGTGAAGCTACTTACTTAATCATTCCTCATAAACAATATGCTATATGTGAATGTCTCACATAATCACCTTTTAAGATTTGTGTGAATGTCCCTTTTTATTTAGAGTTTACCAAGAAAATTTGTGTGATTCTCTCGTAATCACCAAGTTAAATCTGTTCCTCTTTTTTGTTTTTTTTTACGCAAAAGGAGGTGCATTACTCCAAAGGCAGAAGAGGGAGACCTCCCAACTATTTCCGCACTCCATCCTCTACTGATATATATATATATATATACACTGAGAAAAAGGATCTATAAAACAGTAGGGGATCTGAACCAAACCCAAGGCAAGAAAAAGCTAAGCAAATTTATAAGAAGGGAGGTCCTGTCTGTACCTAAGGAGCTCCATGGATATGAATGAGGGTGGGGAGTCCCACCAAATAAATCCTAGATTATGTGCACCAAAAGAGGCCAGAGAATCTGCACAAGCATTTGCCTCACGATAAATATGCAAAATTCTAAAACTAAAACTATTGGTTAAAGATATACAATTCTTCCAGCAGTTGAACAAAGACCAAGGCCCGCTAGAAGGATTCTTGAACGCATTGACAAGAAGAGAAGAGTTTGTTTCTAACCAAAGGACACTCCAATTTTTCTCCATAGCCATCTCTATGGCGATGATGACAGCAAGCACGAGCTGATTGAATGCCTAAATTGGCAGCAAAACCTCCCAAAAGAAAAAACCATTGTCGTCAATGAAGAGGCCAGGGCTCCCCCTAGCTGCCCCATCTGTATTGCATTTGAGCCAAGGGGGAGGAGGGAGCTGCCAATGGACCTGCTTGATGATTGGAGCTTTCCTAGGATGAGCTTCAATACCGAATTGCTTCAGAATTAAAAAATACTGCATGGAATTAGTCATGCTAGCGGAAGTCAAAGAGCCCGATAAGTAAACATTCTCCTTAATGCTATTGATGACAGTGATGTAATTCATCCTGTGATTATCAAATCTGATTTTGTTTCTGCAAACCCATGTTAAATCTGTTCCTGACTTTCACTGAGTGTAAAAAAATGTACCTGTAAACTAATCACTTGTCCATTTGACTTTTAAAGAAATTATTATAAAAGTCAACAATATGTATCATGCATGCATAATAGTTTATAATTATATAATAGTATACAAATTCTTTACAATATTAGTATATACACTATTCGCTCTCTATTCTTTATGCGTTAGACTTGTGTGTTTAAAAACAAATAGAGAAACGCTGAATCTCAACAGCCATAATAATTTCTGCTGATGTTTACACCACATTTTAGTTTAATTCCTGTCCAAGTATTATCCCTTCATTTCCTGTCCAAGTAGTAATTTAATTTATATAAGAGGCTCCAAGTGTGTGGATCACACATAGCCATAGGTACTAATCCCTAAATGATGTAAGCCCGAGATGATGC